>NW_025550725.1:5000-7500 GCF_905237065.1 Salmo salar
GGGGAACTACGGTAAGTTTCCACAATAGGGGAACTACGGTAAGTTTCACAATAGGGGAACTACGGTAAGTTTCACAATAGGGGAACTACGGTAAGTTTCACAATAGGGGAACTACGGTAAATTTCACAATAGGGGAACTACGGTAAGTTTCACAATAGGGGAACTACGGTAAGTTTCACAATAGGGGAACTACGGTAAGTTTCACAATAGGGAACTACGGTAAGTTTCACAACAGGGGAACTACGGTAAATTTCACAATAGGGGAACTACGGTAAGTTTCACAATAGGGAACTACGGTAAGTTTCACAATAGGGGAACTACGGTAAGTTTCACAATAGGGGAACTACGGTAAGTTTCACAATAGGGGAACTACGGTAAGTTTCACAATAGGGAACTACGGTAAGTTTCACAATAGGGGAACTACGGTAAGTTTCACAATAGGGGAACTACGGTAAGTTTCACAATAGGGGAACTACGGTAAGTTTCACAATAGGGGGAACTACGGTAAGTTTCACAATAGGGGAACTACGGTAAGTTTCACAATAGGGAACTACGGTAATTTCACAATAGGGGAACTACGATAAGTTTCACAATAGGGAACTACGGTAAGTTTCCACAATAGGGGAACTACGGTAAGTTTCACAATAGGGGAACTACGGTAAGTTTCACAATAGGGGAACTACGGTAAGTTTCCACAATAGGGGAACTGACGGTAAGTTTCACAATAGGGGAACTACGGTAAATTTCACAATAGGGGAACTACGGTAAATTTCACAATAGGGGAACTATGGTAAGTTTCACAATAGGGGAACTACGGTAAGTTTCACAATATTAAATAATGTCACAGATGGAACACAATCTGCTTTCTCTCAAAAACGCATGGCACAAGTCGACTGCAGGTATTAACTGGGGAAAAGTACCTTCCAATGGCTTTACCCCAAATATCCTGCCCTGTTTCCTGCATCTGAGTGGTGATGCAGACAGACCCTGTGATCTGACTGGGGGCCTCTTCAGGGTGTGTGCATGTGTGTGTTGTGGATTTGTGAAAGTAATTCCTAAAGCTTCTCTCAGGGGCTGACCCCAAATAAAGAGCAGGAGGCAAACCCTTAATCTGAGGGCCCTCGTCTCACACACACACACACACACACACACACACACACACACACACACACACACACACACACACACACACACACACACACACACACACACACACACACACACACACACACACACACACACACACACACACAGAGAGAGAGAGGGATAAAGGGTGAACCTCTGTCACGGGCCAGGAATCAAACACATGTGGAGGAGGGGAGGGGGAGATGGGGGAGGGAGAAAGGGGGAGATGGGGGAGGGAGAAAGGGGGAGATGGGGAGGGAGAAAGGGGGAGATGGGGGAGGGAGAAAGGGGAGATGGGGGAGGGAGAAAGGGGGAGATGGGGGAGGGGAGAAAGGGAAGGAGGGGGAGAAACAGGGTGTGGGTCTGTGTGCAGGGTAAAATAATACATTAATAAAACTCACATGCAAATATCCACCCTTAGGACTTTAAGAAAACATCCTGTAGCCTCCTTCTAGCCTCCTCTCCTAGCCTCCTCCCCTACCCTATCCTCTAGCCCCTCTCCTAGCCTCCTCCCTAGCCCCTATCCTAGCCTCCTCCCCTAGCCCCTATCTCCTAGCCTCCTCCCTACTCTCCTAGCCTCCTCCCCTAGCCCCTTCTCCTAGCCTCCTCCCCTAGTCCCTCCCCTATCCCTAGCCTCCTCCCTAGCCCCTCCCTAGCCTCCTCCCCTAGCCCCTCTAGCCTCCTCCCTAGCCCCTATCCCCTAGCCTCCTCCCCTAGCCTAGCCTCCTCCCCTAGCCCCTATCCCTAGCCTCATCCCCTAGCCCCTATCCTAGCCTCCTCCCCTAGCCCCTATCCCCTAGCCTCCTCCCCTAGCCCCTATCTCCTAGCCTCCTCCCCTAGCCCCCATCCCCTAGCCTCCTCCCCTAGCCCCTATCTCCTAGCCTCCTCCCCTAGCCCCTATCTCCTAGCCTCCTCCCCTAGCCCCTATCTCCTAGCCTCCTCCCCTAGCCCCTATCCCTAGCTCCCCTAGCCTCCCCTGCCCCTATCTCCTATCCCTAGCCTCCTCCCCTAGCCCCTATCTCCTAGCCTCCTCCCCTAGCCCCTATCCCCATTCCCCTAGCCTCCTCCCATAGCCCCTATCTCCTAGCCTCCTCCCCTAGCCCCCTATCCCTAGCCTCCTCCCCTAGCCCCTATCCCCTAGCCTCCTCCCCTAGCCCCTATCTCCTAGCCTCCTCCCCTAGCCCCTATCTCCTAGCCTCCTCCCCTAGCCCTATCTCCCTAGCCTCCTCCCCTTGCCTATCTCCTAGCCTAGCCCCTATCTCCTAGCCTCCTCCCTGCCCCTATCTCCTAGCCTCCTCCCCTAGCCCTACCCCTATCTCCTAGCCTCCTCCCCTAGCCCCTATCTCCTAGCCTCCTCCCCTAGCCCCTATCTCCT
>NW_025550725.1:12500-15000 GCF_905237065.1 Salmo salar
ATACAGCCTGGAATCGAACCAGGGTCTGTAGTGACTCCTCAGACCGCTGTGATACAGCCTGGAATCGAACCAGGGTCTGTAGTGACTCCTCAGACCGCCGCGCCACACGGAAGCTCCATTAACACACAAAGAGAGCGGAAGAGGCCCTGACCCCCCCCCCCATCCCCCCCTAAACAGAGTGGATGTTTGATAGTGAAGGGACACGGACGGATTAACAACGCTATACATGACAATGGAGACTGGCTGTGTGTCAGACACCGTCTCAGTGTGTTTAACCTTACAAAGGGGAAGGCCAGAGAGCATGGGTGATGTCTCACACACACACACACACACACACACACACACACACACACACACACACACACACACACTAGGGCTGCACGATACGGGCGGAAAAAAATATATATAATTGCGATTTTTTTTGTGCCAAATATTGTGATTTTATTTGCGATTCTAAACGGTGTTGGAATCCTAGAAATAGAATGATCATTGGAATTTGGGCTTGGAATGCAGTTTTGTTGGCATGACAACGAAGGATAACAAAAAAAAAATTAAAAAAAGGGAGGATTTTGTGACAGAGTAGGAACCAAAGTGTTGGTCAGTGTTTCCCATGGGACCTTGATTATATTGAAATTCAGACAAATATTTTATCTCTGATTAAGAATAAGCTGTTGCACAAACAATGCTGTTATACTCCACCACTGCTAGCTAGCGATTAGCATTAGGGACTAACACACATTTGTAGCTTGCTAAGACCAACTAACTAGTGTAGCATAATAGCATAATAGCATAATATAGAAAACATGTGGATTTAAATTAAGAAGCAACTTAGAAAGATTCTGTTTGGAACGATCTGTTGACAGCGTGCAGTTGTCTGGTCAACGTACGGGACTCTGGAGCGTGAGGAACTGGCCCGACGGGGAACTGGCCCGACGGGGAGCGGAGCGTGAGGAACTGGCCCGACGGGGAACTGGCCCGACGGGGAGCGGAGCGTGAGGAACTGGCCCGACGGGAGCGGAGCGTGAGAAACTGGCCCGACGGGGAACTGGCCCGACGGGGAGCGGAGCGTGAGGAACTGGCCCGACGGGGAACTGGCCCGACGGGGAGCGGAGCGTGAGGAACTGGCCCGACGGGAGCGGAGCGTGAGGAACTGGCCCGACGGGAGCGGAGTGTGAGGAACTGGCCCGACGGGGAGCGGAGCGTGAGGAACTGGCCCGACGGGGAGCGGAGCGTGAGGAACTGGCCCGACGGGGAGCGGAGCAGAGCGTGAGGAACTGGCCCGACGGGGAGCGGAGCGTGAGAAACTGGCCCGACGGGAGCGGAGCGTGAGGAACTGGCCCGACGGGGAGCGGAGCGTGAGGAACTGGCCCGACGGGGAGCGGAGCGTGAGGAACTGGCCCGACGGGGAGCGGAGCGTGAGGAAACGGCCTGACGGGGCGGGGCTTGGTGTGCGTGGGACAAAGAGAGAGAACCGGCCATGACTAGAAGAGATGCATTTTTATCTTACCCTAAAAACCTTTCCGAACCTTAACCGAGTTCTCCGAACCTTAACCGAGTTCTCCTAACCTTAACCGAGTTCTCCTAACCTTAACCGAGTTCTCCTAACCTTAACCTAGTTCTCCTAACCTTAACCTAGTTCTCCTAACCTTAACCTAGTTCTCCCTAACCTTAACCTAGTTCTCCTAACCTTAACCTAGTTCTCCTAACCTTAACCTAGTTCTCCTAACCTTAACCGAGTTCTCCTAACCTTAACCTTGATCTCCTAACCTTAACCTAGTTCTCCTAACCTTAACCTAGTTCTCCTAACCTTAACCTGTTGGGGGTAGGGGGCAGTATTGACACGGCCGGATAAAAAAACGTACCCGATTTAATCTGGTTACTACTCCTGCCCAGTAACTAGAATATGCATATAATTATTGGCTTTGGATAGAAAACACTCTAAAGTTTCTAAAACTGTTTGAATGGTGTCTGTGAGTATAACAGAACTCATATGGCAGGCAAAAACCTGAGAGGATTCTGAACAGGAAGTGGCCTGTCTGACAAGTTGTTGTTCATCTTGGCTCTTTTTATTGAAGACTGAGGATCTTTGCTGTAACGTGACACTTCCTACGGCTCCCATAGGCTCTCAGAGCCCGGGAAAAAGCTGAACGATATCGAGGCAGCCTCTGGCTGAAACACATTATCGCTTTTGGCAAGTGGCCGATCAGAGTACTCAGACTCAGGCGCGTGCCGAGTCGACCCCATGCTTTATTTTCTTTCCTCTTTTTACCTAAACGCAGATTCCCGGTCGGAATATTATCGCTTTTTTACGAGAAAAATGGCATAAAAATTGATTTTAAACAGCGGTTGACATGCTTCGAAGTACGGTAATGGAATATTTATAATTTTTTTGTCACGAAATGCGTCACCCTTCTTTACCCTTTCGGATAGTGTCTTGAACGCACAAACAAAACGCCGCTATTTGGATATAACGATGGATTATTTGGGACCAAACCAACAT
>NW_025550725.1:20000-22500 GCF_905237065.1 Salmo salar
CTCCCCTCCTCATCTCTCTCTCCTCCCTCCACATCTCTCTCTCCTCCCTCCCTCACATCTCTCCCCTCCCTCCACATCTATCTCCTCCCTCCCCATCTCTCTCCTCCCTCCACATCTCTCTCCTCCCTCCACATCTCTCTCCCCTCCCTCCCCATCTCTCTCCCCTCCCTCCCCATCTCTCTCCTCCCTCCCTCCACATCTCTCTCTCCTCCGTCCCCATCTCTCTCTCCTCCCTCCCTCCCTCCCCATCTCTCTCCTCCCTCCCCATCTCTCTCTCCTCCCTCCCCATCTCTCTCCTCCCTCCACATCTCTCTCCCCTCCCTCCCCATCCCTCTCTCCTCCCTCCCCATCTCTCTCTCCTCCCTCCCCATCTCTCTCCTCCCTCCACATCTCTCTCCCCTCCCTCCCCATCTCTCCCCTCCCTCCCTCCCTCCCTCCACATCTCTCTCTCCTCCCTCCCCATCTCCTCCCTCCCCATCTCTCTCCTCCCTCCCTCCACATCTCTCTCCTCCCTCCCTCCCCATCTCTCTCCTCCCTCCCTCCCCATCTCTCTCCTCCCCTCCCTCCCCATCTCTCTCCTCCCTCCCTCCACATTACAGGGAATATATCATAAGGTGAATCCACCAATTTGTAAGTCGCTCTGGATAAGAGCGTCTGCTAAATGACTTAAATGTAAAGTAGTGGACTACACACAGAGTCCTATAAGTAGTGGACTACACACAGAGTCCTATAAGTTAGTGGACTACACACAGAGTCCTATAAGTAGTGGACTACACACAGAGTCCTATAAGTAGTGGACTACACACAGAGTCCTATAAGTAGTGGACTACACACAGAGTCCTATAAGTAGTGGACTACACACAGAGTCCTATAAGACTACACACAGAGTCCTATAAGACTACACACAGAGTCCTATAAGACTACACACAGAGTCCTATAAGTAGTGGACTACACACAGAGTCCTATAAGTAGTGGACTACACACAGAGTCCTATAAGTTAGTGGACTACACACAGAGTCCTATAAGTTAGTGGACTACACACAGAGTCCTATAAGTAGTGGACTACACACAGAGCCCTATAAGTAGTGGACTACACACAGAGTCCTATAAGTAGTGGACTACACACAGAGTCCTATAAGTAGTGGACTACACACGGAGTCCTATAAGTAGTGGACTACACACAGAGTCCTATAAGTAGTGGACTACACACGGAGTCCTATAAGTAGTGGACTACACACAGAGTCCTATAAGTAGTGGACTACACACAGAGTCCTATAAGACTACACACAGTCCTATAAGTAGTGGACTACACACAGAGTCCTATAAGTAGTGGACTACACACAGAGTCCTATAAGACTACACACAGAGTCCTATAAGTAGTGGACTACACACAGAGTCCTATAAGACTACACACAGAGTCCTATAAGTAGTGGACTACACACAGAGTCCTATAAGTAGTGGACTACACACAGAGTCCTATAAGACTACACACAGAGTCCTATAAGTAGTGGACTACACACAGAGTCCTATAAGACTACACACAGAGTCCTATAAGTAGTGGACTACACACAGAGTCCTATAAGTAGTGGACTACACACAGAGTCCTATAAGTTAGTGGACTACACACAGAGTCCTATAAGACTACACACTGAGTCCTATAAGGTAGTGGACTACACACAGAGTCCTATAAGTAGTGGACTACACACAGAGTCCTATAAGACTACACACAGAGTCCTATAAGTAGTGGACTACACACAGAGTCCTATAAGACTACACACAGAGTCCTATAAGTAGTGGACTACACACAGAGTCCTATAAGACTACACACAGAGTCCTATAAGTAGTGGACTACACACAGAGTACAATAAGACTACACACAGAGTCCTATAAGTAGTGGACTACACACAGAGTCCTATAAGTAGTGGACTACACACAGAGTCCTATAAGTAGTGGACTACACACAGAGTCCTATAAGTAGTGGACTACACACAGAGTCCTATAAGTAGTGGACTACACACAGAGTCCTATAAGTAGTGGACTACACACAGAGTACTATAAGTAGTGGACTACACACAGAGTCCTATAAGGTAGTGGACTACACACAGAGTCCTATAAGACTACACACAGAGTCCTATAAGTAGTGGACTACACACAGAGTCCTATAAGACTACACACAGAGTCCTATAAGACTACACACAGAGTCCTATAAGTAGTGGACTACACACAGAGTCCTATAAGTAGTGGACTACACACAGAGTCCTATAAGTAGTGGACTACACACAGAGTCCTATAAGTAGTGGACTAACACAGAGTCCTATAAGTAGTGGACTACACACAGAGTCCTATAAGACTACACACAGAGTCCTATAAGTAGTGGACTACACACAGAGTCCTATAAGACTACACACAGAGTCCTATAAGTAGTGGACTACACACAGAGTCCTATAAGTAGTGGACTACACACAGAGTCCTATAAGTTAGTGGACTACACACAGAGTCC
>NW_025550725.1:27500-30000 GCF_905237065.1 Salmo salar
TATTACTGTAGTAGTATATACTGGTAATGGATGGTAGGGTAGTATTACTGTAGTAGTATATACTGGTGATGGATGGTAGGGTAGTACTACTGTAGTAGTATATACTGAGATGGAAGTTAGAGTAGTACTACTGTAGTAGTATATACTGGTGATGGATGGTAGGGTAGTACTACTGTAGTAGTATATACTGGTGATGGATGGTAGGGTAGTACTACTGTAGTAGTATATACTGAGATGGAAGTTAGAGTAGTACTACTGTAGTAGTATATAGTGGTGATGGAGGTTAGGGTAGTACTACTGTAGTAGTATATACTGAGATGGATGGTATGGTAGTACTACTGTAGTAGTATATACTGGTGATGGATGGTAGGGTAGTACTACTGTAGTAGTATATACTGGTGATGGAGGTTAGGGTAGTACTACTGTAGTAGTATATACTGAGATGGATGGTAGGGTAGTACCACTGTAGTAGTATATACTGAGATGGATGGTAGGGTAGTACTACTGTAGTAGTATATACTGGTGATGGAGGTTAGGGTAGTACTACTGTAGTAGTATATACTGAGATGGATGGTAGGGTAGTACTACTGTAGTAGTATATACTGGTGATGAATGTTAGGGTAGTACTACTGTAGTAGTATATACTGGTGATGGAGGGTAGGGTAGTACTACTGTAGTAGTATATACTGAGTGATGGAGGGTAGTATTACTGTAGTAGTATATACTGGTGATGGAGGTTAGGGTAGTACTACTGTAGTAGTATATACTGAGATGGATGGTAGGGTAGTACTACTGTAGTAGTATATACTGGTGATGGATGGTAGGGTAGTACTACTGTAGTAGTATATACTGGTGATGGAGGTTAGGGTAGTACTACTGTAGTAGTATATACTGAGATGGATGGTAGGGTAGTACCACTGTAGTAGTATATACTGAGATGGATGTTAGGGTAGTACTACTGTAGTAGTATATACTGGTGATGGAGGTTAGGGTAGTACTACTGTAGTAGTATATACTGAGATGGATGGTAGGGTAGTACTACTGTAGTAGTATATACTGAGATGGAGGGTAGGGTGGTAGTATATAAGTACTACTGTAGTAATATATACTGTGAGGGGAGTAACCTACTCCAAGACTGGGATTCAGTCCAACCTCACAATGCTTCAATTCTGCTTTAATCAAAAATGTTAAGTGTTTTTGTGGCAATGTTTTGAATATGAAAAACATGATAATATACATTTCATAAAAAATATAATCTATATTAATATTTACAAATACGCAATATTTCGAACATTAGAAACAGATTAGATACGCCCCACCAGACAGGACATATCCTCCTCTGCCCCCCACCAGACAGGACATATCCTCCTCTACGCCCCCACCAGACAGGACATACCCTCCTCTACGCCCCACCAGACAGGACATATCCTCGTTCTACAACCTCGTCTACGCCCCACCAGACAGGACATATCCTCCTCTACAACCTCGTCTACGCCCCACCAGACAGGACATATCCTCGTCTACAACCTCGTCTACGCCCCACCAGACAGGACATATCCTCCTCTAGCGCCCCACCAGACAGGACATATCCTCGTCTACAACCTCGTCTACGCCCCACCAGACAGGACATATCCTCTTCTACAGCCTCGTCTACGCCCCACCAGACAGGACATATCCTCCTCTACAACCTTAGCCTCGTCTACGCCCCACCAGACAGGACATATCCTCTTCTACAACCTCATGTACGCCCCACCAGACAGGACATATCCTCCTCTACGCCCCACCAGACAGGACATATCCTCTTCTACAGCCTTGTCTACGCCCCACCAGACAGGACATATCCTCCTCTACAACCTTAGCCTTGTCTACGCCCCACCAGACAGGACATATCCTCCTCTACAACCTCGTCTACGCCCCACCAGACAGGACATATCCTCCTCTACAGCCTCGTCTACGCCCCACCAGACAGGACATTTTTATTGTTTTCCTACATTGACAGGACATTCTGGTGACTTGACAGGACATTGAGGTGACTTGACAGGACATTCTGGTGACTTGACAGGACATTGAGGTGACTTGACAGGACATTCTGGTGACTTGACAGGACATTCTGGTGACTTGACAGGACATTGAGGTGACTTGACAGGACATTCTGGTGACTTGACAGGACATATCCTCCTCTACAACCTTAGCCTTGTCTACGCCCCACCAGACAGGACATATCCTCCTCTACAACCTCGTCTACGCCCCACCAGACAGGACATATCCTCCTCTACAGCCTCGTCTACGCCCCACCAGACAGGACATTTTTATTGTTTTCCTACATTGACAGGACAGGACATTGAGGTGACTTGACAGGACATTGAGGTGACTTGACAGGACATTGAGGTGACTTGACAGGACATTGAGGTGACTTGACAGGACATTGAGGTGACTTGACAGGACATTGAGGTGACTTGACAGGACATTGAGGTGACTTGACAGGACATTGAGGTGACTT
>NW_025550725.1:37500-40000 GCF_905237065.1 Salmo salar
TAACCCCTTCCTCTGTCCCCTATATTATACACCATCTGTAAGGACCCTCAGTCTAGTAGTGAACGACTAACCCCTTCCTCTGTCCCCTATATTATACACCATCTGTAGGGTCCCTCAGTCTAGTAGTGAACGACTAACCCCTTCCTCTGTCCCCTATATTATACACCATCTGTAAGGTCCCTCAGTCTAGTAGTGAACGACTAACCCCTTCCTCTGTCCCCTATATTATACACCATCTGTAAGGACCCTCAGTCTAGTAGTGAACGACTAACCCCTTCCTCTGTCCCCTATATTATACACCATCTGTAAGGACCCTCAGTCTAGTAGTGAACGACTAACCCCTTCCTCTGTCCCCTATATTATACACCATCTGTAGGGTCCCTCAGTCTAGTAGTGAACGACTAACCCCTTCCTCTGTCCCCTATATTATACACCATCTGTAGGGTCCCTCAGTCTAGTAGTGAACGACTAACCCCTTCCTCTGTCCCCTATATTATACACCATCTGTAAGGACCCTCAGTCTAGTAGTGAACGACTAACCCCTTCCTCTGTCCCCTATATTATACACCATCTGGAAGGTCCCTCAGTCTAGTAGTGAACGACTAACCCCTTCCTCTGTAGGGTCCCTCAGTCTAGTAGTGAATGACTCACCCCTTCCTCTGTCCCCTATATTATACACCATCTGGAAGGTCCCTCAGTCAAGTATTTAATTTAAAGCACAGATTAATCTACAAAGACCAGGGAGCTGTTTTCAAACCCTCATAAAGAAGGGCAGTGATTGGTAGATGGGTAACAATAACAAAATCAGACATTTAATAATTATGCTGTGGATTACATATTAAACCACCCAGACACATCAAAGATAGTCGTCCTTCTGAACTGAGTTGCAGGACAGGAAGGAAACTGCTCAGGGACGTCACCATCAGGACACTGGTGAATTTAAAACAGTTCCAGAGTTCAACGTCTGTGACGGGAGAAAACTGAGGATGGATCAACAACATTGTAGTGACTCCATAATAACGACTTAAATGACAGAGTGAAAAGAAGAATACAAATATACAGAATAAAAAATATATTCCAAAATATGCATCTTATATGCAACAAGGTACTAAAGTAATACTGTAAAAAACGTCTACACTTTCTGACCCAAATGCAAAGCCTCATGTTTGGGGCAAATCCAACACATCACTGAGTAACTGCCTCCTTATTGTCAAGCATGGTGGTGGCTGCATCATGTTATGGGTATGCTTGTCATTAGCAAATACTGAGCAGTTTTTCAGGATGAAAGGGGGAGTGCTGCTCAGCGTGAGGTAATACAGTAGGGAGAGGTGCTGCTCAGCGTGAGGTAATACAGTAGGGGGAGGTGCAGCGTGAGGTAATACAGTAGGGGGAGGTGTAGCGTGAGGTAATACAGTAGGGGGAGGTGCTGCTCGGCGTGAGGTAATACAGTAGGGGGAGGTGCTGCTCAGCGTGAGGTAATACAGTAGGGGGAAGTGCTGCTCGGCGTGAGGTAATACAGTAGGGGGAGGTGCAGCGTGAGGTAATACAGTAGGGGGGAGGTGCTGCTCAGCGTGAGGTAATACAGTAGGGGGGAGGTGCTGCTCAGCGTGAGGTAATACAGTAGGGGGAGTGCTGCACAGCGTGAGGTAATACAGTAGGGGGAGGTGCTGCTCAGCGTGAGGTAATACAGTAGGGGAGGTGCAGCGTGAGGTAATACAGTAGGGGGAGGTGCAGCGTGAGGTAATACAGTAGGGGGAGGTGCTGCTCAGCGTGAGGTAATACAGTAGGGGGGAGGTGCTGCTCAGCGTGAGGTAATACAGTAGGGGGAGTGCTGCACAGCGTGAGGTAATACAGTAGGGGGAGGTGCTGCTCAGCGTGAGGTAATACAGTAGGGGAGGTGCAGCGTGAGGTAACACAGTAGGGGGACGTGCTGCTCAGCGTGAGGTAATACAGTAGAGGGAGGTGCTGCTCAGCGTGAGGTAATACAGTAGAGGGAGTGCTGCTCAGCGTGAGGTAATACAGTAGAGGGAGTGCTGCCCAGCGTGAGGTAATACAGTAGAGGGAGTGCTGCTCAGCGTGAGGTAATACAGTAGAGGGAGTGCTGCTCAGCGTGAGGTAATACAGTAGGGGGGAGTACTGCTCAGCGTGAGGTAATACAATAGGGGGAGGTGCTGCTCAGCGTGAGGTAATACAGTAGGGGGAGGTGCTGCTCAGCGTGAGGTAATACAGTAGGGGGAGGTGCTGCTCAGCGTGAGGTAATACAGTAGGGGAGGTGCTGCTCAGCGTGAGGTAATACAGTAGGGGGAGGTGCTGCTCAGCGTGAGGTAATACAGTAGAGGGAGGTGCAGCGTGAGGTAATACAGTAGGGGGGAGTGCTGCTCAGCGTGAGGTAATACAGTAAGGGGAGGTGCTGCTCAGCGTGAGGTAATACAGTAGGGGGGAGTGCTGCTCAGCGTGAGGTAATACAGTAGGGGGAGGTGCTGCTCAGCATGAGGTAATA
>NW_025550725.1:45000-70000 GCF_905237065.1 Salmo salar
TTTGTTGCGTTTATATTTTTGTTCAGTATAAATAGCAAACTACAAAACTAAACAGTGGATAAAAAATTTTTTTTTAAAAACCGAAATATCAAAGTAAGTAAGATCGTAGTAGATTAAAAAACACGCTACAAAACATCTTGTAAATAGCGAAGAAGCTTAAAACAGGAAACATGAACATTTTAAAGAACATTAAAAAAATTACATTTCCATTGTGAATCTTTTCTTAAAGAAGCAGATTAAAATCAACGATACACATCACAGGGGTGAGATCGGTGTGTAGACGGACGTCTGTAAATAAACATCTCTTCTCGTAATCAAGGTCTGTTAGAAATACTATTTTGACCCGTCTGTCTGTCGATACGGTGATGGACTCTTTTTTTTGGATTTTGTCAATATTTCTGATTGGGGGAGTTTTAATGGGTCTGTAGATATGTTGACCGACAACGATGCCCGTTTGACGTGTCGGGAAACGAGTGATTAGCGCCAGCGTTGATAAAGGAGAGAAACGGCTCAGAGTGTTTTTTTTAATTAAAAACGCTGATATAATAATAATAATAATATATATATATTTTTTAAAGAGATTTAGCAAAAATATCTTATTTCAAACCAACACTTCTCTTGAATGACGACGTTTTGTATTAAAAACACTGATTTAAAAAAATATATTTTTTATCTAATGTTAAACCAAGTCTGTCGTGGAAGGGGGAATATTATAACAAAATGAAGACTGATTTTTAAAACAGATAAAACAGATATATAGCTCCAATCTGAAATCTCTCTAACACCTTGAAATGCCATTCAGATTATTTTATCTTTGATTTGATATTAAATAAATAAATAAATACATTTTTTTTTTTTTAAATGTGCCAAAACAAGACGAGCAATAAGCTAGAAACACTTAACATATGGACTTCCTGGTGTGCTGGTGTGAGGACTTCCTGGTGTGAGGACTTCCTGGTGTGAGGACTTCCTGGTGTGAGGACTTCCTGGTGTGAGGACTTCCTGGTGTGAGGACTTCCTGGTGTGAGGACTTCCTGGTGTGAGGACTTCCTGGTGTGAGGACTTCCTGGTGTGAGGACTTCCTGGTGTGAGGACTTCCTGGTGTGAGGACTTCCTGGTGTGAGGACTTCCTGGTGTGAGGACTTCCTGGTGTGAGGATCCTCTCTTATCTGGGTAGCCCAGGGCCACACGAGGAGTAACTCCCCTTACCCATACTACCACACAGCGTGTTTAAACAGGCACCTCACACACACATACACCTCCTCTCTGCACCTAACCGCCCACACACGTACAAAGCCCCCTACCTAAGCTACCAGACATAGCAACACCCCCCCACACACACACCCCCCTGCTTGCTGGTGGAGCGTTTCCAGTCAAATGACCGTTAGGGAGCTGGTTCTGGTTCTGCTGGAGGAGAAAACGGACGTGGTTGGATTAAAACCAGGTAAAAGAGAGGGAACGAGAGAGAGAGAGAGAGAGAGAGAGAGAGAGAGAGAGAGAGAGAGAGAGACAGAGAGAGAGAGAGAGACAGAGAGAGAGACGAGAGAGAGAGAGAGAGAGAGAGAGAGAGAGAGAGAGACAGAGAGAGAGAGAGAGAGAGAGAGACAGAGAGAGAGAGACAGAGAGAGAGAGACTTTTGACTTTTTGTCTTTCTTTACTGAAACATTCTCATTTCATTTAAAACTCACCACCCAACCTCCCCCTTAAAAATAAAACCAAAAATACATCCTGTAATGCATACATGTACCATACTCACCTTTCCAGCAACCACATGATACAAGCCAACATCACAATACTCAAGACAATACCCACTCCTACAACCGTATATCCAAAACATCTTCCCCAGCTATACAGACAGCCCCCCCAACACACCATATCTCCTGAAACATCTCCACACTTTTTATCATTTTATAGAACTCAAACTCAACCCTAAGGCGCGCAGAGACCATCCCATTAAACAATAATAAAGGGTCTGTTATCCCCCCACCTTTGACCCTGTTCCTCCTTGTTAGCCAAATAGCTAACTTTGCCTGAGCAAACAGAAAATTCAACAAAACACATTTTTCCTTCTCCTTACTTGAATACCTGTATCCCATTATGAACACCCCAACAGTAAAGACCACCCCCAACCTCTCACACAGACATTCCAACAGAGACATTAATGGCATTAATCTGGTGCACACAGAAAACACATGAATCACAGTTTCTTTCATTTTACAGAAATGACACTCCTGCCCGACTCCCGGTTCAACCCGTGCCAACCAGCTGTTAGTGGCCAGGGCTCCATGTAGAACCCTCCACTGGAGGTCCCCTGACCTCTTTGGTACTGGGGGTTTGTAGAGCCCCCCTCCATCTAAAACCCACCATACTCTCCACCCCACATACCCCCTGCCACTGATGTGCCTTCACTCCTGTTAGGCTCCTAATGTTCCTCACCTTAACACAGAGGTTGTAGAGGGCTTTACCTCCCACCCCTTCAAACTCCCCCAGGCTCGGAGTGTTAAAATCTAACAAGTCCTCCAGACCCCCTTGCCAGTCTCCAGTCTCTGCCGTCACCTGCAGTGGCGGAAACATTGGTGGCCCCTCTCCCTTTGGCTGCTCAAACATCCCCCTTACCGGCTCAGACAGTGCCTCCTGGACCTCCTCCAGGAATCTCTCCAGCAGCCTAAGAGACGTTATTCCTGTTTGCTGTGCCAAGACTTCCGGGCTTTTCCACCCCTCCTCTCCCAGGAGTCTCAAGTCACCCAGCCTTTTTACACCCCCTGCCATCAGTTGCCTCTGCAGGGTGGCCGACTGGACCGATCTCAAAGGGATGGCTGGGTTGTGGAAGATAGGCTCCTCCCACACCCACAGCCCAGGCTCCACACCCCTTCTCGTGTGTGCCTTAGCAGCTGCCAGGCCCTCAGCACCGCAGAGTAAAAATCGGAGAGACCTGCTGTACTCAGCCTCTCCAGCTTCATGAGGAACAGCTGCCGGTCCAACCCTAAATCTCCAGCTCTCCTCAGCAGCGCATGCTGGTTCCCTCCAGCCAACATCAGTATGGTACAGCAGTCTCTGTGCCGCCTTTAGCCGGAAAGCAGCCATCCTGCTCTCCAGTTCCACCAGGCCCTGTCCTCCTTCGTGGACGGTCATATACAACACCGCCGCCCTCAGCCAGTGATGGCCCGACCAGAAGAAGTCCACCAGCTTGCGTTGCAGGTCTGCGAGCAGACCGGCGGGGGGGTTGAGGACAGCCAGTTTATGCCACAGGGAAGATGCCACCAGGTTGTTGATTATCAGCACCCTCCCTCTATATGACACTTGGGACAGGAGCCACCTCCACCTGTCCAGTCTTGACACCACTGCCTGTGACAGCCCCTCCCAGTTCTTCCTGACCCACCTCTCCGAGCCCAGGTACACCCCCAACACTTTAAGCCCTTCACAACCCCACTGCAAACCCCCTGGAAGCAGAGGAGGAGCCCTATCCCCCCATGCCCCACATAACAGAGCTTTGCTCTTGCCCCAGTTTACCTTAGCTGATGAAGCTCCCTCGTACACCTTCAGACTGGTCTCCAGTGCCTGCATATCTTGACCATCCCTGACCATCACAGAGACATCATCTGCATATGCTGACACTGCTATGCCTGTCACCACACCCATACCTGTCCAGCACACTCCCTGCAGTCTCCTGCGTAGCAGGCCTAAAAAAGGCTCAATGGCTAATGTGTATAACTGCCCAGATAGAGGGCATCCTTGTCTAATGCCCCGTCTCACCCAGACTGGCCTACTGAGCCCCCCTCCCACCTTAACCATACATGTAGCCCCAGCATACAACAGCTTCACACAGGTCAAAAAACTCCTCCCAAACCCAAACACAGACATCACATTAAACAGATATTCATGGTCCACTCAAAAGCCTTCTCTTGATCTAAAGAGACCAGTCCAAAGTTCACATTAGAACCTCTCGACAAGTCCAACATGTCCCTAATTAAGAACAGGTTGTCCGTGATTGAGCGTCCCGGTACACAATATGTTTGGTCCTTATGTACTATCGAGTCCAAGTGGGACTTCAGTCTGTTAGAGAGGACCTTGGCAAATATCTTGTAGTCCGCACAGAGCAATGCCACAGGCCTCCAGTTCTTAAGTTCACACAAGTCCCCTTTTTTGGGCAGGAGAGTCAGAGCCGCCCGACGGCAGCTCATCGGCAACTCTCCTACCCCGATGCATTCACGCAACACGCAAAAGAAGTCCTGTCCAATTATTCCCCAGAATTTTTTATAAAACTCCACTGGGAGTCCATCGACCCCCGGTTCACGACCGGGGACATCTGGGTTACGGCCTCTGCCAGTTCATGGGACAACAGAGGAACGTCCAAATCGTCCCTCTGTGCCAGAGAGAGTTTAGGGAGTTCTGTGAACAAGACCTGAGCACACAAAGGATCACACTCTTCTGCCCTATACAATTCAGTATAAAACTCCACAGTCCGCTCCCGCATCTCACCCACCACAGAGGTCACCCGCCCATCAGACAGCCGTAGACAATGCATACCCTTGGCTTCACTGCTCTGTCTTTCCAAACCAAAGAAGAAGGAGCTGGGAGCATCCATCTCCTTGAGCATGGAGAATCTAGCTCTTACAAGTGCTCCCTTTGCTTTAACCTGGAAAAAACTGCCCAGGTCCCTGCGTAATTCAGCTAAATTAGCCTGGAGGCCTACATTGCCTTGCCCCACCATCTCTACCTCCATCTCACTAATACACCGCTCTAGTTCCCCCAATACTCTCCTAGCCTCTGAGGATGAGAGAGCTGTGTATTGTTGACAGAAAAGCCGAATTTGGATTTTCCCCACATCCCACCATTGGCTCAGAGACTCATACTCCTCTATTTGCTGCCTCCACCTTTCCCAGAAGGTCTGGAAACCTGCGCAAAAAGTGGCATCTTGTAAGAGCTTTACATTGAATTTCCAATAGGATGCCTGCCGGGCCCTGGTGAAATAGACAGCCGAGCCATGGTTATGTGATGATCGGAAAACCCCCACCGGGAGAATGGTAGCGCCCAACAGCCTATTGCTCCGATTCCTAGACATATAAAACCGATCAAGTCGGGCTGCACTCACCCTAGCCCCAAAAACCTTCACCCATGTGTACTGTCTTGTGTTCGGATGTTTAGTTCTCCAAACATCCACTAAGTCGAACTGATTAATAATGTCCCTTAACACTCCCACTGACACTGAATGAGGCTCTTCCCCATTTCTGTCTTTTGTAAAATCCATTGTGCAGTTCCAGTCCCCTCCGACCACCAGTGTCTCCTCAGGCGCTACCTGTGAGAGTTCCTGTCTAAGACTCCCAAATAGAACCCCTCTTTCTCTCCCTGTGTTAGGCGCATACACATTTATAAAGACAAAACCCATGTTGTTAATTTCTGCTTTAACAACAAGGAGCCTACCCTACACACCTCCTTTGAGGAGCACATTTTTACAGACAGACCCGGTGCAAAAAGGACTGCCACTCCTGCACTAAGATTTGTCCCATGGCTCAACACACTTGCCCCTTTCCACCAGAGCCCCCAATCGACTTCATTCAACACATCACTATGTGTCTCCTGCAGAAACAACACCTGTACTTTTTTTTGTTTTACATATTCACCCAACACACTCCTCTTTCCCGCATCTCTGGCGCCATTTATATTGAGCGAGCCTACCCGTAGAGTCTCAATAAGAAGTGGGAGAAAAGCCAGCAGAGAAAAAAGACCAATAGCAAAGCTCAAAAGTCCCAGTGTCAGAAAGAAGGTATACATCTAAACAGTGTCTGAAGGTAGACCCTTACGCACTGTTGTGACCCACTTCCTCAACCTAAACCGTTTCCTGGGTGAGAGGACACCATGCCCCTCATTTTTCATAGCATGTTGTACTGATCGTACAAACTTTCTTGAATCAGGGAAAAAAGCCTCAAGATTAACTTTTTTCCCTTGGTCTCATTCAGGAACCTTGTCAGTTCTCTCAATGTGTACTTAGACCCCTCTGCTTGACTGGCTGTCAGCTCCGGGCCTATTGAAGAGGAGTCTGAAAAAATATCTCCTCATCCTCTTCCTCAGACTCACTTTCCTCCTCATCTCTATCTCCCACCCTGACCACCTGCTCTTCCTCTCTGGTCATGGCATCTCCCACAGCAACAGGCAAAATTTCCATTGTGCCTTTAACCACACCCTTTTTCCTTTTCCGCTTGGCACCCTCCTCCTCCCCCCTAGTCTCTTACACTTCCCCACTATACTCTCCTCATCCACTAGCATAACCTGACTAGACCTAGCATCCTCTACACCACCCTCCATAGCATGACTAGGCCCAGCATCATTCACACCATCCTCCATATCATAGCTAAGCCCAGCCTCAGCTACCCCACCATCTCTAGCCTGACTAGGCTTAGCCTCCACTACCCCACCATCTCTAGCCTGACTAGACCCAGCCTCCGCTACACCACCATCTCTAGCCTGACTAGACCCAGCCTCCACTACACCACCATCTCTAGTCTGACTAGACCCAGCCTCCTCTACCCCACCATCTCTAGTCTGACTAGACCCAGCCTCCGCTACCCCACCATCTCTAGCCTGACTATGCTTAGCCTCCACTACCCCACCATCTCTAGCCTGACTAGACCCAGCCTCCGCTACACCACCATCTCTAGCCTGACTAGACCCAGCCTCCACTACACCACCATCTCTAGTCTGACTAGACCCAGCCTCCTCTACCCCACCATCTCTTGCCTTACTAGACCCAGCCTCAGCTACCCCACCATCCCTGGTATGACTAGGCCCAGCCTCTGCTGTCTGCATCTCATTTCCCCCCTGCACTTTGACCTCGATTTCCCCCACCGGCGCTTGTACCCTCACTTTGTCTACGGCCTTTATGTGGGCACGCAAAGCTCTTATGCCCCAAATCCCCACACTCAAAACACCGTAGACTGTCTGTGCTGGCAAACCCTGCATAGAGCCCCTCCCCATGCCTCACTTTAAAATGCACATTTAGCTGTTGCTCATTGTTGTTCAGGAACATAAACACTTGCCTCCGGAACGAAACAACGTGCTTAACAGCAGCTGCCTGAAAACCTGCCGACAGTACACGAAACCCGCTAGCAAACTTACCAAAACGACTCAGCTCTTTCCTGATTTGATCGTCCGTAATAAACGGAGGTAAATTTGCAACAACTACTCTTGTCGAAGGGGTAGAAAGAGGTAAAACTGGCACCAACACATCCCTTACAAATATTCCGCTAGCAATTAGCCTACCAACCAAATTTTCTCTTTTCATGAACACCACCACCGCTTTGTTCATTCTAGAAGCAGAATGTATAAATTCAGCTCCTACCTGTTCGCCGACCGCGAGCAGAACCTCCTCCACCTTAACTCCATTCTCAGGAACACACCTGAATCCATGCCGTATCGACAGCGTCTCCTCCGCGCTAGGCTGAGAAGCCATCGCGCATACCACACCTTGCAAACCCCAGAAACCTTACTCTGTCTTCTTCCACCCTAACTCTGAAAAAAAACGGTGGATACCGCTAAAACAAATATTGCATTAACCCTCCACCATAGAAAAAAAATGTAAGAAAAGATCAAGAAAAGAGTCTAGAAAGTTAGTTAGGACAGAGTCCTCCGCACCAAACACTCAAACTCCAAAAAACTCCCAGCATGCAGAGAGAGAGAGAGAGAGAGAGAGAGACAGAGAGAGAGACAGAGAGAGAGAGAGAGACAGAGAGAGAGACAGAGAGAGAGAGAGAGAGAGAGAGAGAGAGAGAGAGAGAGAGACAGAGACAGAGACAGAGACAGAGAGAGAGAGAGAGAGAGAGAGAGAGAGAGAGAGAGAGACAGAGAGAGAGAGAGAGAGAGAGACAGAGACAGAGAGAGAGAGAGAGAGACAGAGAGAGAGAGAGAGACAGAGAGAGAGAGACAGAGAGAGAGAGACAGAGAGAGAGAGACAGAGAGAGAGACAGAGAGAGAGAGACAGAGAGAGAGAGACAGAGAGAGAGAGACAGAGAGAGAGAGACAGAGAGAGAGAGACAGAGAGAGAGAGAGACAGAGAGAGAGAGAGAGAGAGAGAGAGAGAGAGAGAGAGAGACAGAGAGAGAGACAGAGAGAGAGAGAGAGAGAGAGACAGAGAGAGAGAGAGACAGAGAGAGAGAGAGAGAGAGAGAGAGGACCCTGGCTGGGTCCAAACTAGGCCTCTAGCCCCTACTACTACCAGAGAACCCAGAGGAGACGAGGAGAGGACCCTGGCTGGGTCCAAACTAGGCCTCTAGCCCCTACTACTACCAGAGAACCCAGAGGAGACGAGGAGAGGACCCTGGCTGGGTCCAAACTAGGCCTCTAGCCCCTACTACTACCAGAGAACCCAGAGGAGACGAGGAGAGGACCCTGGCTGGGTCCAAACTAGGCCTCTAGCCCCTACTACTACCAGAGAACCCAGAGGAGACGAGGAGAGGACCCTGGCTGGGTCCAAACTAGGCCTCTAGCCCCTACTACTACCAGAGAACCCAGAGGAGACGAGGAGAGGACCCTGGCTGGGTCCAAACTAGGCCTCTAGCCCCTACTACTACCAGAGAACCCAGAGGAGACGAGGAGAGGACCCTGGTTGGGTCCAAACTAGGCCTCTAGCCCCTACTACTACCAGAGAACCCAGAGGAGACGAGGAGAGGACCCTGGCTGGGTCCAAACTAGGCCTCTAGCCCCTACTACTACCAGAGAACCCAGAGGAGACGAGGAGAGGACCCTGGCTGGGTCCAAACTAGGCCTCTAGCCCCTACTACTACCAGAGAACCCAGAGGAGACGAGGAGAGGACCCTGGCTGGGTCCAAACTAGGCCTCTAGCCCCTACTACTACCAGAGAACCCAGAGGAGACGAGGAGAGGACCCTGGCTGGGTCCAAACTAGGCCTCTAGCCCCTACTACTACCAGAGAACCCAGAGGAGACGAGGAGAGGACCCTGGCTGGGTCCAAACTAGGCCTCTAGCCCCTACTACTACCAGAGAACCCAGAGGAGACGAGGAGAGGACCCTGGCTGGGTCCAAACTAGGCCTCTAGCCCCTACTACTACCAGAGAACCCAGAGGAGACGAGGAGAGGACCCTGGCTGGGTCCAAACTAGGCCTCTAGCCCCTACTACTACCAGAGAACCCAGAGGAGACGAGGAGAGGACCCTGGCTGGGTCCAAACTAGGCCTCTAGCCCCTACTACTACCAGAGAACCCAGAGGAGACGAGGAGAGGACCCTGGCTGGGTCCAAACTAGGCCTCTAGCCCCTACTACTACCAGAGAACCCAGAGGAGACGAGGAGAGGACCCTGGTTGGGTCCAAACTAGGCCTCTAGCCCCTACTACTACCAGAGAACCCAGAGGAGACGAGGAGAGGACCCTGGCTGGGTCCAAACTAGGCCTCTAGCCCCTACTACTACCAGAGAACCCAGAGGAGACGAGGAGAGGACCCTGGCTGGGTCCAAACTAGGCCTCTAGCCCCTACTACTACCAGAGAACCCAGAGGAGACGAGGAGAGGACCCTGGCTGGGTCCAAACTAGGCCTCTAGCCCCTACTACTACCAGAGAACCCAGAGGAGACGAGGAGAGGACCCTGGCTGGGTCCAAACTAGGCCTCTAGCCCCTACTACTACCAGAGAACCCAGAGGAGACGAGGAGAGGACCCTGGCTGGGTCCAAACTAGGCCTCTAGCCCCTACTACTACCAGAGAACCCAGAGGAGACGAGGAGAGGACCCTGGCTGGGTCCAAACTAGGCCTCTAGCCCCTACTACTACCAGAGAACCCAGAGGAGACGAGGAGAGGACCCTGGCTGGGTCCAAACTAGGCCTCTAGCCCCTACTACTACCAGAGAACCCAGAGGAGACGAGGAGAGGACCCTGGCTGGGTCCAAACTAGGCCTCTAGCCCCTACTACTACCAGAGAACCCAGAGGAGACGAGGAGAGGACCCTGGCTGGGTCCAAACTAGGCCTCTAGCCCCTACTACTACCAGAGAACCCAGAGGAGACGAGGAGAGGACCCTGGCTGGGTCCAAACTAGGCCTCTAGCCCCTACTACTACCAGAGAACCCAGAGGAGACGAGGAGAGGACCCTGGTTGGGTCCAAACTAGGCCTCTAGCCCCTACTACTACCAGAGAACCCAGAGGAGACGAGGAGAGGTCTTACCTGTAAGTGAGTGAAGATAAATAATTTTCCCCCAACGCTCACAGGAAGAGGAGAGACAGATCCGCTCGCCCACCCCGATAGCCGGGCAGACCGGCTTTTAAAGCCTCAAACAAAGTTTGGTGTGCACACACCAAGACCAAGGGGACAAAAAGAGGGTGAGAGAAAGAGAGGGAGAATAGAGGGGAGGAAAGGAGAGAGTCGGACGACCCTCCCCCAGTGACTGCTGGGTATTGAAGCACTCGTTTTATTATCCTGTTCCATCTGGTTGCTGCTGCAAGAGACACACACACCCTGGTCTCAGATTGGTTGTGTGTGTGTGTGTGTGTGTGTGTGTGTGTGTGTGTGTGTGTGTGTGTGTGTGTGTGTGTGTGTGTGTGTGTGTGTGTGTGTGTGTGTGTAGTGTGTGTGTGTGTGTGTGTAGTGTGTGTGTGTGTGTGTGTGTGTGTGTGTGTTAGACAATGAGAAGTTCGTCCTTCGTCGGACAAATAGGGACTGGGCCTTTTCATCTCTCCTCCACCTCCTCCGCCTCACCCCCTCCTCCCCCCTCTACCGCATCCTCTCTATGCCGCCTCCGCCTCACCCCTCACCACCTCCTCTCTCCTCTTCCTCCTCCCTCCTCCCCTCCCTCCTGTCCTTGTTCCTGCCCAAACACCAAACAGCAAGACAGTGGACTGGCAGACCCACTGTGTGTGTCCCATGTTTTCACAGGGTGACTAACAGTATTAAAGTCTCTCAGCATAATCACTAAATCACATTCACTATAGTTACTGTGGGGACCTGTTTATATTCAGACCCCCCCTTTCCTCTGGCTAGCCTGTTTATATTCAGACCCCCCCCTTTCCTCTGGCTAGCCTGTTTATATTCAGACCCCCCTTTCCTCTGGCTAGCCTGTCTATATTCAGACCCCCCCTTTCCTCTGGCTAGCCTGTTTATATTCAGACCCCCCTTTCCTCTGGCTAGCCTGTCTATATTCAGACCCCCCCCCTTTCCTCTGGCTAGCCTGTTTATATTCAGACCCCCCTTTCCTCTGGCTAGCCTGTCTATATTCAGACCCCCCCCTTTCCTCTGGCTAGCCTGTTTATATTCAGACCCCCCCTTTCCTCTGGCTAGCCTGTCTATATTCAGACCCCCCCCCTTTCCTCTGGCTAGCCTGTTTATATTCAGACCCCCCTTTCCTCTGGCTAGCCTGTCTATATTCAGACCCCGCTTTCCTCTGGCTAGCCTGTCTATATTCAGACCCCCCTTTCCTCTGGCTAGCCTGTCTATAATCAGACCCCCCTTTCCTCTGGCTAGCCTGTCTATAATCAGACCCCCCTTTCCTCTGGCTAGCCTGTCTATATTCAGACCCCCTTTCCTCTGGCTAGCCTGTCTATATTCAGACCCCCCCCTTTCCTCTGGCTAGCCTGTCTATAATCAGACCCCCCCTTTCCTCTGGCTAGCCTGTCTATATCCAGACCCCCCTTTCCTCTGGCTAGCCTGTTTATATTCAGACCCCCCTTTCCTCTGGCTAGCCTGTCTATATTCAGACCCCCCCCTTTCCTCTGGCTAGCCTGTCTATATTCAGACCCCCCTTTCCTCTGGCTAGCCTGTTTATATTCAGACCCCCCTTTCCTCTGGCTAGCCTGTCTATATTCAGACCCCCCCTTTCCTCTGGCTAGCCTGTTTATATTCAGATCCCCTCTTTCCTCTGGCTAGCCTGTTTATATTCAGATCCCCCTTTCCTCTGGCTAGCCTGTTTATATTCAGACCCCCCCTTTCCTCTGGCTAGCCTGTTTATATTCAGACCCCCCTTTCCTCTGGCTAGCCTGTTTATATTCAGACCCCCCCTTTCCTCTGGCTAGCCTGTCTATATTCAGACCCCCCTTTCCTCTGGCTAGCCTGTTTATATTCAGACCCCCCTTTCCTCTGGCTAGCCTGTCTATATTCAGCCCCCCCCCTTTCCTCTGGCTAGCCTGTTTATATTCAGACCCCCCCTTTCCTCTGGCTAGCCTGTCTATATTCAGACCCCCCCTTTCCTCTGGCTAGCCTGTTTATATTCAGACCCCCCCTTTCCTCTGGCTAGCCTGTCTATATTCAGACCCCCCCTTTCCTCTGGCTAGCCTGTCTATATTCAGACCCCCCTTTCCTCTGGCTAGCCTGTTTATATTCAGACCCCCCTTTCCTCTGGCTAGCCTGTCTATAATCAGACCCCCCTTTCCTCTGGCTAGCCTGTCTATATTCAGACCCCCCCCTTTCCTCTGGCTAGCCTGTCTAGATTCAGACCCCCCTTTCCTCTGGCTAGCCTGTTTATATTCAGACCCCCCCTTTCCTCTGGCTAGCCTGTCTATATTCAGACCCCCCTTTCCTCTGGCTAGCCTGTCTATATTCAGACCCCCCCTTTCCTCTGGCTAGCCTGTCTATATTCAGACCCCCCCTTTCCTCTGGCTAGCCTGTTTATATTCAGATCCCCCCTTTCCTCTGGCTAGCCTGTCTATAATCAGACCCCCCCTTTCCTCTGGCTAGCCTGTCTAGATTCAGACCCCCCCTTTCCTCTGGCTAGCCTGTTTATATTCAGATCCCCCCTTTCCTCTGGCTAGCCTGTCTATATTCAGACCCCCCCTTTCCTCTGGCTAGCCTGTTTATATTCAGACCCCCCTTTCCTCTGGCTAGCCTGTCTATAATCAGACCCCCTTTCCTCTGGCTAGCCTGTCTATATTCAGACCCCCCCCTTTCCTCTGGCTAGCCTGTCTAGATTCAGACCCCCCTTTCCTCTGGCTAGCCTGTCTATATTCCGACCCCCCCTTTCCTCTGGCTAGCCTGTCTAGATTCAGACCCCCCTTTCCTCTGGCTAGCCTGTTTATATTCAGACCCCCCCTTTCCTCTGGCTAGCCTGTCTATATTCAGACGCCCCCTTTCCTCTGGCTAGCCTGTCTATATTCAGACCCCCCCCTTTCCTCTGGCTAGCCTGTTTATATTCAGACCCCCCCCTTTCCTCTGGCTAGCCTGTCTATAATCAGACCCCCCTTTCCTCTGGCTAGCCTGTCTAGATTCAGACCCCCCTTTCCTCTGGCTAGCCTGTTTATATTCAGACCCCCCCTTTCCTCTGGCTAGCCTGTCTATATTCAGACCCCCCCCCTTTCCTCTGGCTAGCCTGTTTATATTCAGACCCCCCTTTCCTCTGGCTAGCCTGTTTATATTCAGACCCCCCTTTCCTCTGGCTAGCCTGTCTATATTCAGACCCCCCTTTCCTCTGGCTAGCCTGTCTATATTCAGACCCCCCCTTTCCTCTGGCTAGCCTGTCTAGATTCAGACCCCCCTTTCCTCTGGCTAGCCTGTCTATAATCAGACCCCCCTTTCCTCTGGCTAGCCTGTTTATATTCAGACCCCCCCCTTTCCTCTGGCTAGCCTGTTTATATTCAGACCCCCCCTTTCCTCTGGCTAGCCTGTCTATATTCAGACCCCCCTTTCCTCTGGCTAGCCTGTCTATATTCAGACCCCCCCTTTCCTCTGGCTAGCCTGTCTAGATTCAGACCCCCCCCTTTCCTCTGGCTAGCCTGTCTAGATTCAGACCCCCCTTTCCTCTGGCTAGCCTGTCTATATTCAGACCCCCCCCTTTCCTCTGGCTAGCCTGTCTATATTCAGACCCCCCTTTCCTCTGGCTAGCCTGTTTATATTCAGACCCCCCCTTTCCTCTGGCTAGCCTGTCTATATTCAGACCCCCCTTTCCTCTGGCTAGCCTGTCTAGATTCAGACCCCCTTTCCTCTGGCTAGCCTGTCTAGATTCAGACCCCCCCTTTCCTGTGGCCTTTCCCCCCTCCCTCCCTCCCTCCTCCCTCCCTCCCCTCCCTCCCCCCTCGTGACCCCCGTGTGCAGACATGAGGTCAAGCTCCAGAGATCACAGGGGGAGGGGGGGGGGTAAGATCAGGCCAAACATAGAGCCCCATACCAGAACCTCTCCCTTCCCCTGGTCTGTGTGTGTGTGTGTGTGTGTGTGTGTGTGTGTGTGTGTGTGTGTGTGTGTGTGTGTGTGTGTGTGTGTGTGTGTGTGTGTGTGTGTGTGAGCACTCTTGCAGAAACCTCAGCTCAGGGAAATTCAAATGAGGGAGTAACAGAGTGAGAACAAGAGAAAGAGAGAGAGAATGGGAGAGGGGAGAGATACAGAGAGAGAGGGGAGAGATACAGAGAGAGAGAGGGGAGAGAGGGAGAGATAATGAGAGAGAGAGGAGAGAGTCAGAATTAGAGAGAGAGGGGGGAGAGAGAGGGGAGAGACAGAGAATGAGAGATAGAGGGGGAGAGAGAGGGGGAGAGAGAGAGAGAGGTTGCTGAAGTTGCAGGTTAGCTAATGTGTAGATCTGAAGAGATTTGCAGAGACCATTTTCTCTCCCTCCCCTCTCTCTCCCCTATGCCTTCCCTCTCTCCCCCCTCTCCTCTCCCTGGTTGTGTATCTGTTGTTAGTTTATGGCATTAGCGTTACAAGCAGTGTGTGTGTGTGTGTGTGTGTGTGTGTGTGTGTGTGTGTGTGTGTATACACATGCTGATTAGAATCCAGTTCTCCACACACTCACATGCATGTCAACACAACACTAACAGGTAGATGGGATGCTCTGGACCAACACAACACTAACGGGTAGATGGGATGTTCTGGACCAACACAACACTACTCCCTCCATTTACCACCTCCTCCCTCCCTCCCATGTCTCCTTCTCCCTCCCTCCCTCCCTCCCTCCAATGTCTCCTTCTCCTCCCTCCCTCCAATGTCTCCTTCTCCCTCCCTCCCTCCAATGTCTCCTTCTCCCTCCCTCCCTCCAATGTCTCCTTCTCCCTCCCTCCCTCCCTCCAATGTCTCCTTCTCCCTCCCTCCCTCCTTCTCCCTCTCTCCAATGTCTCCTTCTCCCTCCCTCCCTCCCTCTCCCTCCCTCCCTTTAATGTCTCCTTCTTCTCCCTCCCTCCCTCCCTCCCTCCCTCCCTCCTCCCTACCTTTAAGGTCTCCCTCCAGGTTCAGTATGATGCTCTGGTCTCCATCTTGTTTCCCGCTGCCTAGAATCATCCAGCTCTCCAGACTGTCAGAGTCCACACTGGAGCTCCTCCTCTTTGGGGCGGATTTTCTCTAGGGGGTGGGGTCAACAACATAATAAATGGTATTATTCATTGATGACTGTTAATGACGCAGCACTAACGGCCAGTTAATCAGAACCAGCGTGGAGTTGGTTCTGGACCGTGCTCCATCTGGGTCTGGAGTACTGACACCGAGGCTGCCTTCTTTGTGGGCTTTACTCGGCCTCGTCTCAGGATGGTAAGTTGGTGGTTGAAGATATCCCTCTAGTGGTGTGGGGGCTATAGCCGTCCTCGTCTCAGGATGGTAAGTTGGTGGTTGAAGATATCCCTCTAGTGGTGTGGGGGCTATAGCCGTCCTCGTCTCAGGATGGTAAGTTGGTGGTTGAAGATATCCCTCTAGTGGTGTGGGGGCTATAGCCGTCCTCGTCTCAGGATGGTAAGTTGGTGGTTGAAGATATCCCTCTAGTGGTGTGGGGGGCTATACTCGGCCTCGTCTCAGGATGGTAAGTTGGTGGTTGAAGATATCCCTCTAGTGGTGTGGGGGCTATACTCGGCCTCGTCTCAGGATGGTAAGTTGGTGGTTGAAGATATCCCTCTAGTGGTGTGGGGGCTATAGCCGTCCTCGTCTCAGGATGGTAAGTTGGTGGTTGAAGATATCCCTCTAGTGGTGTGGGGGCTATAGCCGTCCTCGTCTCAGGATGGTAAGTTGGTGGTTGAAGATATCCCTCTAGTGGTGTGGGGGCTATAGCCGTCCTCGTCTCAGGATGGTAAGTTGGTGGTTGAAGATATCCCTCTAGTGGTGTGGGGGCTATACTCGGCCTCGTCTCAGGATGGTAAGTTGGTGGTTGAAGATATCCCTCTAGTGGTGTGGGGGCTATACTCGGCCTCGTCTCAGGATGGTAAGTTGGTGGTTGAAGATATCCCTCTAGTGGTGTGGGGGCTATAGCCGGCCTCGTCTCAGGATGGTAAGTTGGTGGTTGAAGATATCCCTCTAGTGGTGTGGGGGCTATAGCCGGCCTCGTCTCAGGATGGTAAGTTGGTGGTTGAAGATATCCCTCTAGTGGTGTGGGGGCTATACACGGCCTCGTCTCAGGATGGTAAGTTGGTGGTTGAAGATATCCCTCTAGTGGTGTGGGGGCTATACTCGGCCTCGTCTCAGGATGGTAAGTTGGTGGTTGAAGATATCCCTCTAGTGGTGTGGGGGCTATACTCGGCCTCGTCTCAGGATGGTAAGTTGGTGGTTGAAGATATCCCTCTAGTGGTGTGGGGGCTATAGCCGGCCTCGTCTCAGGATGGTAAGTTGGTGGTTGAAGATATCCCTCTAGTGGTGTGGGGGCTATAGCCGGCCTCGTCTCAGGATGGTAAGTTGGTGGTTGAAGATATCCCTCTAGTGGTGTGGGGGCTATACACGGCCTCGTCTCAGGATGGTAAGTTGGTGGTTGAAGATATCCCTCTAGTGGTGTGGGGGCTATAGCCGGCCTCGTCTCAGGATGGTAAGTTGGTGGTTGAAGATATCCCTCTAGTGGTGTGGGGGGCTATACTCGGCCTCGTCTCAGGATGGTAAGTTGGTGGTTGAAGATATCCCTCTAGTGGTGTGGGGGCTATAGCCGGCCTCGTCTCAGGATGGTAAGTTGGTGGTTGAAAATATCCCTCTAGTGGTGTGGGGGCTATACTCGGCCTCGTCTCAGGATGGTAAGTTGGTGGTTGAAGATATCCCTCTAGTGGTGTGGGGGCTATAGCCGGCCTCGTCTCAGGATGGTAAGTTGGTGGTTGAAGATATCCCTCTAGTGGTGTGGGGGCTATAGCCGGCCTCGTCTCAGCATGGTAAGTTGGTGGTTGAAGATATCCCTCTAGTGGTGTGGGGGCTATAGCCGGCCTCGTCTCAGGATGGTAAGTTGGTGGTTGAAGATATCCCTCTAGTGGTGTGGGGGCTATAGCCGGCCTCGTCTCAGGATGGTAAGTTGGTGGTTGAAGATATCCCTCTAGTGGTGTGGGGGCTATAGCCGGCCTCGTCTCAGGATGGTAAGTTGGTGGTTGAAGATATCCCTCTAGTGGTGTGGGGGCTATACTCGGCCTCGTCTCAGGATGGTAAGTTGGTGGTTGAAGATATCCCTCTAGTGGTGTGGGGGCTATACTCGGCCTCGTCTCAGGATGGTAAGTTGGTGGTTGAAGACATCCCTCTAGTGGTGTGGGGGCTATAGCCGGCCTCGTCTCAGGATGGTAAGTTGGTGGTTGAAGATATCCCTCTAATGGTGTGGGGGCTATACTCGGCCTTGTCTCAGGATGGTAAGTTGGTGGTTGAAGATATCCCTCTAGTGGTGTGGGGGCTGTGCTTTGGCAAAGTGGGTGGGGTTATATCCTGCCTGTTTGGCCCTGTCCGGGGGTATCGTCCGATGGGGCCACAGTGTCTCCCAACCCCTCCTGTCTCAGCCTCCAGTATTTATGCTGCAGTAGTTTATGTGTCGGGGGGGCTAGGGTCAGTCTGTTACATCTGGAGTATTTCTCCTGTCTTATCCGGTGTCCTGTGTGAATTTAAGTATGCTCTCTCTAATTCTCTCTCTTTTTTATTTACCTTTATTTATACAGGTTTATTCTGATTGAGATAAATATCTCTTTTCCAAGAGAGACCTGGTCCAATAGCAGCAAGGGGAACAACGTTTCAGACAAAACAACTTACATTACACTCACACAACATTAAAACAAAACTATAAACACACATACAGTACAACAAAAACATACATTTAAAAAACACAAACATCTTGACTAAAAACAGCTGGCCTAAAAACGATTACACTCTTCTATAATATATATACACATCGATCAAGTGTTTAAACTCCGCCAACGAAACTAGATCGTCACATTTTAAAATGTTCAGGAGAGAATTCCAGGACCACGGAGATGAGTAACTAAAACTATTTCTACCGTGACCTGGTCTAATTTTTGGTAACTGTTAGAAGCAAATCAGAATGGGACCGTAATTGATTCTTATTTCCTGACCTGATTAAAAAAAAAAGAACAGAGATAAAATGGCATTTTACCCAATATGGCCTTATAAATCAGTGTATACCAGTGTTGAAGCGTACGCAAGGTCAATGACGACCAGCCAACAGCGCTTTCTTTCTTTCTCTCTCTCTCTCTCTCTCGGAGGACCTGAGCCCTAGGACCATGCCTCAGGACTACCTGACATGATGACTCCTTGCTGTCCCCAGTCCACCTGGCCGTGCTGCTGCTCCAGTTTCAACTGTTCTGCCTGCGGCTATGGAACCCTGACCTGTTCACCGGACGTGCTACCTGTCCCAGACCTGCTGTTTTCAACTCTCTAGAGAGAGCAGGAGCGGTAGAGATACTCTCAAAGATCGGCTATGAAAAAGCCAACTGACACTTACTCTTGAGGTGCTGACCTGTTGCACCATCGACAAACACTGTGATTATTATTATCTGACCCTGCTGGTCATTTATGAACATTTGAACATCTTGACCATGTTCTGTTATAATCTCCACCCGGCACAGCCAGAAGAGGACTGGTCCACCCCTCATAGCGTGGTTCCTCTCTAGGTTTCTAATCTCCACCCGGCACAGCCAGAAGAGGACTGGTCCACCCCTCATAGCCTGGTTCCTCTCTAGGTTTCTAATCTCCACCCAGTACAGCCAGAAGAGGACTGGTCCACCCCTCATAGCCTGGTTCCTCTCTAGGTTTCTAATCTCCACCCGGCACAACCAGAAGAGGACTGGTCCACCCCTCATAGCCTGGTTCCTCTCTAGGTTTCTAATCTCCACCCCTCAGAGCCTGGTTCCTCTCTAGGTTTCTAATCTCCACCCAGCACAGCCAGAAGAGGACTGGTCCACCCCTCATAGCCTGGTTCCTCTCTAGGTTTCTAATCTCCACCCAGCACAGCCAGAAGAGGACTGGTCCACCCCTCAGAGCCTGGTTCCTCTCTAGGTTTCTAATCTCCACCCGGCACAGCCAGAAGAGGACTGGTCCACCCCTCAGAGCCTGGTTCCTCTCTAGGTTTCTAATCTCCACCCGGCACAGCCAGAAGAGGACTGGCCCACCCCTCAGAGCCTGGTTCCTCTCTAGGTTTCTAATCTCCACCCAGCACAGCCAGAAGAGGACTGGTCCACCCCTCAGAGCCTGGTTCCTCTCTAGGTTTCTAATCTCCACCCCTCAGAGCCTGGTTCCTCTCTAGGTTTCTAATCTCCACCCCTCAGAGCCTGGTTCCTCTCTAGGTTTCTAATCTCCACCCCTCAGAGTCTGGTTCCTCTCTAGGTTTCTAATCTCCACCCCTCAGAGCCTGGTTCCTCTCTAGGTTTCTAATCTCCACCCCTCAGAGCCTGGTTCCTCTCTAGGTTTCTAATCTCCACCCCTCAGAACCTGGTTCCTCTCTAGGTTTCTAATCTCCACCCAGCACAGCCAGAAGAGGACTGGTCCACCCCTCAGAGCCTGGTTCCTCTCTAGGTTTCTAATCTCCACCCCTCAGAGCCTGGTTCCTCTCTAGGTTTCTTCCTAGGTTCTAGCCTTTCTAGGGAGTTTTTCCTAGCCACCGTGCTTCTACACCTGCATTGCTTGCTGTTTGGGGGTTTTAGGCTGGGTTTCTGTACAGCACTTTGATATATCAGCTGATGTAAGAAGGGCTTTATAAATAAATTTGATTTGATTTACACAGGCAGTCCAAATCTGATATTTCCCACACTAATTGCTCTTTTGACCAATCACATCAGATGTTTTTCAGAGCTGATTCTAGAAGGGGTTTGGTGTTTCTAGAGATCAATACCGTACCAGAGGGAATCACTACGAAATGTTTGGCACAACGTAACGTGGGGAACAAGCCGAAGACACACACACACACTGTCTCTGTACCTGTGGTGCCGGGGTCGAGGCCTGCAGGGATCCTTTCTTTAACCTCTGACCTTTCGCGCTACACACCCCGTCATCTTCCTCCGTGTTGTCTGACACCGTGATGACGTCGTCTTGACTCGAGTCGATGACTATCACCTCCTGGAACGACCTTTGGAGTCTGGGGTCGCCTTCGGAATGAAAGAGGAGAGTTATGGGGGTTTTGTTTGGGGTCGCCTTCGGAATGAAAGAGGAGAGTTATGGGGGTTTGGGGTCACCTTCAGAATGATAGAGGAGAGTTATGGGGGTTTTGGAGTCTGGGGTCACCTTCAGAATGATAGAGGAGAGTTATGGGGGTTTGGGGTCACCTTCAGAATGATAGAGGAGAGTTATGGGGGTTTTGTTTGGGGTCATCTTCGGAATGATAGAGGAGAGTTATGGGGGTTTTGTGTCTGGGGTCGCCTTCAGAATGATAGAGGAGAGTTATGGGGGTTATGGGGCAACGTAAGGAAATGGACACCAAAATAATAACTGATATACCCGTTGAAATAATGGTTATGTATCATCATTAGGGCTATAGAGGTAAACGGATTTCTACCGAACCGTTCAGGGACCTAGAATCAGTCAGCACTGTGAACCACAATGAATGAATGAAGAAATATATATGTATGATGGAACTAGAATGACGGAACTAGAATAATGGAACTAGAATGACGGGACTAGAATAATGGAACTAGAATAATGGAACTAGAATAATGGAACTAGAATGACGGAACTAGAATAATGGAACTAGAATAATGGAACTAGAATAATGGAACTAGAATGACGGAACTAGAATAATGGAACTAGAATGACGGGACTAGAATAACGGAACTAGAATAATGGAACTAGAATGACGGAACTAGAATAATGGAACTAGAATGACGGAACTAGAATAACGGAACTAGAATAACGGAACTAGAATGACGGGACTAGAATAACGGAACTAGAATAACGGAACTAGAATGACGGGACTAGAATAACGGAACTAGAATAACGGAACTAGAATAACGGAACTAGAATGACGGGACTAGAATGACGGGACTAGAATGACGGAACTAGAATGACGGGACTAGAATGACGGAACTAGAATAACGGAACTAAAATGACGGGACTAGAATGACGGGACTAGAATGACGGAACTAGAATGACGGGACTAGAATGACGGAACTAGAATGACGGGACTAGAATAATGGAACTAGAATGACGGGACTAGAATAATGGAACTAGAATAATGGAACTAGAATGACGGAACTAGAATAACGGAACTAGAATAACGGAACTAGAATGACGGGACTAGAATAACGGAACTAGAATAACGGAACTAGAATAACGGAACTAGAATGACGGGACTAGAATGACGGGACTAGAATGACGGAACTAGAATGACGGGACTAGAATGACGGGACTAGAATGACGGAACTAGAATGACGGAACTAGAATGACGGAACTAGAATGACGGAACTAGAATGACGGGACTAGAATGACGGAACTAGAATGACGGAACTAGAATGACGGAACTAGAATGACGGGACTAGAATGACGGGACTAGAATGACGGGACTAGAATAACGGGACTAGAATGACGGGACTAGAATGACGGGACTAGAATAACGGAACTAGAATAACGGAACTAGAATAACGGAACTAGAATGACGGGACTAGAATGACGGAACTAGAATAACGGAACTAGAATAACGGAACTAGAATAACGGAACTAGAATAACGGAACTAAAATGACGGGACTAGAATGACGGAACTAGAATAACGGAACTAGAATAACGGAACTAGAATAACGGAACTAGAATAACGGAACTAAAATGACGGGACTAGAATGACGGGACTAGAATGACGGAACTAGAATGACGGGACTAGAATGACGGGACTAGAATGACGGAACTAGAATGACGGAACTAGAATGACGGAACTAGAATGACGGGACTAGAATGACGGAACTAGAATGACGGAACTAGAATGACGGGACTAGAATGACGGGACTAGAATGACGGGACTAGAATAACGGGACTAGAATGACGGGACTAGAATGACGGGACTAGAATAACGGAACTAGAATAACGGAACTAGAATAACGGAACTAGAATGACGGGACTAGAATGACGGGACTAGAATAACGGAACTAGAATAACGGAACTAGAATGACGGAACTAGAATAACGGAACTAGAATAATGGAACTAGAATAATGGAACTAGAATGACGGGACTAGAAGTTAAATGAGAAGTATATAGTACAACGAACCAGAGCCAACGGGTAGTTAGGCTGCTAGTTAACCATCTGAATGGAGGTGGTGTTCTGTGTTACTGCTAGTTAACCATCTGAATGGAGGTGGTGTTCTGTGTTACTGCTAGTTAACCATCTGAATGGAGGTGGTGTTCTGTGTTACTGCTAGTTAACCATCTGAATGGAGGTGGTGTTCTGTGTTACTGCTAGTTAACCATCTGAATGGAGGTGGTGTTCTGTGTTACTGCTAGTTAACCATCTGAATGGAGGTGGTGTTCTGTGTTACTGCTAGTTAACCATCTGAATGGAGGTGGTGTTCTGTGTTACTGCTAGTTAACCATCTGAATGGAGGTGGTGTTCTGTGTTGCTGGTAGTTAACCATCTGAATGGAGGTGGTGTTCTGTGTTACTGCTAGTTAACCATCTGAATGGAGGTGGTGTTCTGTGTTACTGCTAGTTAACCATCAGAATGGAGGTGGTGTTCTGTGTTACTGCTAGTTAACCATCAGAATGGAGGTGGTGTTCTGTGTTACTGCTAGTTAACCATCTGAATGGAGGTGGTGTTCTGTGTTACTGCTAGTTAACCATCTGAATGGAGGTGGTGTTCTGTGTTACTGCTAGTTAACCATCTGAATGGAGGTGGCGTTCTGTGTTACTGCTAGTTAACCATCTGAATGGAGGTGGTGTTCTGTGTTACTGCTAGTTAACCATCTGAATGGAGAGGGTGTTCTGTGTTACTGCTAGTTAACCATCTGAATGGAGGTGGTGTTCTGTGTTACTGCTAGTTAACCATCTGAATGGAGGTGGCGTTCTGTGTTACTGCTAGTTAACCATCTGAATGGAGGTGGCGTTCTGTGTTACTGCTAGTTAACCATCTGAATGGAGGTGGCGTTCTGTGTTACTGCTAGTTAACCATCTGAATGGAGGTGGTGTTCTGTGTTACTGCTAGTTAACCATCTGAATGGAGGTGGTGTTCTGTGTTACTGCTAGTTAACCATCTGAATGGAGGTGGTGTTCTGTGTTACTGCTAGTTAACCATCTGAATGGAGGTGGCGTTCTGTGTTACTGCTAGTTAACCATCTGAATGGAGGTGGTGTTCTGTGTTACTGCTAGTTAACCATCTGAATGGAGGTGGTGTTCTGTGTTACTGCTAGTTAACCATCTGAATGGAGGTGGTGTTCTGTGTTACTGCTAGTTAACCATCTGAATGGAGGTGGTGTTCTGTGTTACTGCTAGTTAACCATCTGAATGGAGGTGGCGTTCTGTGTTACTGCTAGTTAACCATCTGAATGGAGGTGGTGTTCTGTGTTACTGCTAGTTAACCATCTGAATGGAGGTGGCGTTCTGTGTTACTGCTAGTTAACCATCTGAATGGAGGTGGCGTTCTGTGTTACTGCTAGTTAACCATCTGAATGGAGGTGGCGTTCTGTGTTACTGCTAGTTAACCATCTGAATGGAGGTGGCGTTCTGTGTTACTGCTAGTTAACCATCTGAATGGAGGTGGCGTTCTGTGTTACTGCTAGTTAACCATCTGAATGGAGGTGGTGTTCTGTGTTACTGCTAGTTAACCATCTGAATGGAGGTGGCGTTCTGTGTTACTGCTAGTTAACCATCTGAATGGAGGTGGTGTTCTGTGTTACTGCTAGTTAACCATCTGAATGGAGGTGGTGTTCTGTGTTACTGCTAGTTAACCATCTGAATGGAGGTGGTGTTCTGTGTTACTGCTAGTTAACCATCTGAATGGAGGTGGTGTTCTGTGTTACTGCTAGTTAACCATCTGAATGGAGGTGGTGTTCTGTGTTACTGCTAGTTAACCATCTGAATGGAGGTGGTGTTCTGTGTTACTGCTAGTTAACCATCTGAATGGAGGTGGTGTTCTGTGTTACTGCTAGTTAACCATCTGAATGGAGGTGGTGTTCTGTGTTACTGCTAGTTAACCATCTGAATGGAGGTGGTGTTCTGTGTTACTGCTAGTTAACCATCTGAATGGAGGTGGCGTTCTGTGTTACTGCTAGTTAACCATCTGAATGGAGGTGGCGTTCTGTGTTACTGCTAGTTAACCATCTGAATGGAGGTGGCGTTCTGTGTTACTGCTAGTTAACCATCTGAATGGAGGTGGCGTTCTGTGTTACTGCTAGTTAACCATCTGAATGGAGGTGGTGTTCTGTGTTACTGCTAGTTAACCATCTGAATGGAGGTGGTGTTCTGTGTTACTGCTAGTTAACCATCTGAATGGAGGTGGCGTTCTGTGTTACTGCTAGTTAACCATCTGAATGGAGGTGGCGTTCTGTGTTACTGCTAGTTAACCATCTGAATGGAGGTGGCGTTCTGTGTTACTGCTAGTTAACCATCTGAATGGAGGTGGCGTTCTGTGTTACTGCTAGTTAACCATCTGAATGGAGGTGGCGTTCTGTGTTACTGCTAGTTAACCATCTGAATGGAGGTGGCGTTCTGCGTTACTGCTAGTTAACCATCTGAATGGAGATGGCGTTCTGCGTTACTGCTAGTTAACCATCTGAATGGAGGTGGCGTTCTGCGTTACTGCTAGTTAACCATCTGAATGGAGGTGGCGTTCTGTGTTACTGCTAGTTAACCATCTGAATGGAGGTGGCGTTCTGTGTTACTGCTAGTTAACCATCTGAATGGAGGTGGCGTTCTGTGTTACTGCTAGTTAACCATCTGAATGGAGGTGGCGT
>NW_025550725.1:75000-77952 GCF_905237065.1 Salmo salar
CCTGAACTACCTGGTACCAGACCTGTCCATCCTCCTGAACTACCTGGTACCAGATCTGTCCATCCTCCTGAACTACCTGGTACCAGATCTGTCCATCCTCCTGAACTACCTGGTACCAGACCTGTCCATCCTCCTGAACTACCTGGTACCAGACCTGTCCATCCTCCTGAACTACCTGGTACCAGACCTGTCCATCCTCCTGAACTACCTGGTACCAGACCTGTCCAGCCTCCTGAACTACCTGGTACCAGACCTGTCCAGCCTCCTGAACTACCTGGTACCAGACCTGTCCATCCTCCTGAACTACCTGGTACCAGATCTGTCCATCCTCCTGAACTACCTGGTACCAGACCTGTCCATCCTCCTGAACTACCTGGTACCAGATCTGTCCATCCTCCTGAACTACCTGGTACCAGATCTGTCCATCCTCCTGAACTACCTGGTACCAGACCTGTCCATCCTCCTGAACTACCTGGTACCAGACCTGTCCATCCTCCTGAACTACCTGGTACCAGACCTGTCCAGCCTCCTGAACTACCTGGTACCAGATCTGTCCTGAACTACCTGGTACCAGACCTGTCCATCCTCCTGAACTACCTGGTACCAGACCTGTCCATCCTCCTGAACTACCTGGTACCAGACCTGTCCAGCCTCCTGAACTACCTGGTACCAGATCTGTCCATCCTCCTGAACTACCTGGTACCAGATCTGTCCATCCTCCTGAACTACCTGGTACCAGATCTGTCCATCCTCCTAAACTACCTGGTACCAGACCTGTCCATCCTCCTGAACTACCTGGTACCAGACCTGTCCAGCCTCCTGAACTACCTGGTACCAGACCTGTCCATCCTCCTGAACTACCTGGTACCAGATCTGTCCATCCTCCTGAACTACCTGGTACCAGACCTGTCCAGCCTCCTGAACTACCTGGTACCAGACCTGTCCAGCCTCCTGAACTACCTGGTACCAGACCTGTCCATCCTCCTGAACTACCTGGTACCAGACCTGTCCATCCTCCTGAACTACCTGGTACCAGACCTGTCCATCCTCCTGAACTACCTGGTACCAGACCTGTCCAGCCTCCTGAACTACCTGGTACCAGACCTGTCCAGCCTCCTGAACTACCTGGTACCAGATCTGTCCATCCTCCTGAACTACCTGGTACCAGACCTGTCCATCCTCCTGAAATACCTGGTACCAGACCTGTCCATCCTCCTGAACTACCTGGTACCAGATCTGTCCTGAACTACCTGGTACCAGACCTGTCCATCCTCCTGAACTACCTGGTACCAGACCTGTCCATCCTCCTGAACTACCTGGTACCAGACCTGTCCATCCTCCTGAACTACCTGGTACCAGATCTGTCCATCCTCCTGAACTACCTGGTACCAGACCTGTGAATCCTCTGAACTACCTGGTACCAGACCTGTCCATCCTCCTGAACTACCTGGTACCAGACCTGTCCATCCTCCTGAACTACCTGGTACCAGATCTGTCCATCCTCCTGAACTACCTGGTACCAGACCTGTCCATCCTCCTGAACTACCTGGTACCAGATCTGTCCATCCTCCTGAACTACCTGGTACCAGACCTGTCCATCCTCCTGAACTACCTGGTACCAGACCTGTCCATCCTCCTGAACTACCTGGTACCAGACCTGTCCATCCTCCTGAACTACCTGGTACCAGACCTGTCCATCCTCCTGAACTACCTGGTACCAGACCTGTCCAGCCTCCTGAACTACCTGGTACCAGACCTGTCCAGCCTCCTGAACTACCTGGTACCAGACCTGTCCATCCTCCTGAACTACCTGGTACCAGACCTGTCCATCCTCCTGAACTACCTGGTACCAGATCTGTCCATCCTCCTGAACTACCTGGTACCAGACCTGTCCATCCTCCTGAACTACCTGGTACCAGACCTGTCCATCCTCCTGAACTACCTGGTACCAGACCTGTCCATCCTCCTGAACTACCTGGTACCAGACCTGTCCAGCCTCCTGAACTACCTGGTACCAGACCTGTCCAGCCTCCTGAACTACCTGGTACCAGATCTGTCCATCCTCCTGAACTACCAGGTACCAGACCTGTCCAGCCTCCTGAACTACCTGGTACCAGACCTGTCCATCCTCCTGAACTACCTGGTACCAGACCTGTCCATCCTCCTGAACTACCTGGTACCAGACCTGTCCATCCTCCTGAACTACCTGGTACCAGACCTATCCTGAACTACCTGGTACCAGACCTGTCCAGCCTCCTGAACCAGACCTGTCCATCCTCCTGAACTACCTGGTACCAGACCTGTCCAGCCTCCTGAACTACCTGGTACCAGATCTGTCCATCCTCCTGAACCAGACCTGTCCAGCCTCCTGAACTACCTGGTACCAGATCTGTCCTGAACTACCTGGTACCAGACCTGTCCAGCCTCCTGAACTACCTGGTACCAGACCTGTCCATCCTCCTGAACTACCTGGTACCAGACCTGTCCATCCTCCTGAACTACCTGGTACCAGACCTATCCTGAACTACCTGGTACCAGACCTGTCCAGCCTCCTGAACCAGACCTGTCCATCCTCCTGAACTACCTGGTACCAGACCTGTCCAGCCTCCTGAACCAGACCTGTCCATCCTCCTGAACTACCTGGTACCAGATCTGTCCTGAACTACCTGGTACCAGATCTGTCCATCCTCCTGAACTACCTGGTACCAGATCTGTGAATCTCTGGACCGGGGAGAAGAAGGCAAGACGGCTCAGGTGTCCCTCTACAAGAGCTTTACATGGTGACGACCCAAATGACTTCGCTAACACAATGACAAACGACCCAACGGGACTTCAGAACAGAGATGGAAGAATCTGTTACATGACATCTCTGCTGTTGAAACATGATTCTAGCTGTGATTTGAGGACTGCAGTCCGTGTATAACTAGTTACAATAAAAAAGCACCAGTGACC
>NW_025550726.1:0-1912 GCF_905237065.1 Salmo salar
GGCTAGGTGGGACGCTTAGCGTGCACCCGTGGTGCACTCATCAACAGCAGTGATTTTAAGAGCTGCAAAATTTGAATCCAAATAAATGTAAAATTAAAATTTTAAAAAATAAAAATTTTACACATTTGAAAGATAAACATTCCTAATCTAACCATAATTTCAAAAAGGTTTTAGAAAAGCATAAATTTAGAGTATGTTAGGACAGTACATTTACAAGAGTTGTGTGTAATGTTTTGTAAGTCAAAGACAGGGTACCAAAACCATAGAAACCAGCTAAAATGATGCACTCAACCTTTACAATCTCATCAGATGACACTCCTAGGACATTATGTTAGACAATGCATGCATTTTAGTTTATAATTCATATTTATATCAAAACAGCGCTTTACTATGGATTGATGTTGAGGAAATTTCTCCAATAACGGCAGTCAAGAGGCCACAAATTAAATAATTAAAATTAGAAAACATTGGTAAAATATTAATGTATTTAAAGAATTATAGATTTAATCTTTGAACGCAATCAACTTGCCAGATTTAAAAAGAACCTTACTGGGAAAATCACACTTTGCAATAATCTGAGCACTGCGCCCAGAAAAATAGCATGGTATACAGACTAGACGTCATGTTGGGGAGATCTAAAATCGAAAATACTATGTAAATAATTCATTACCTTGATTTTTATCAGATGTACTTCCAGGTATACAGGTCATAACCGAATGTAGTTTTGTTAAAAAAAGCTCATCATTTATGTCCAAAAACTCCGCCTTGTTAGCACAGTGATTAAGCAGGATTTCCCGCCGCGAACGAGGGGAAAAATATATTTCCGTCGCTCAAACATGCTCAAACGCTGTATAGCATAAATCATTAGGGCCTTTTTTAACAGAACACATGAATAATATTCAAGGTGGAGAATGCATACTTTATAACGATTGGAAGAGGGTAAACAGAACGCGACACCATGTCTAATGGGAATATTCCATGCTCTGTGGTAGATCCCTCCAGAAGACTCCAAAACACTTTGTAAAGGCTGGTGAATCTAGTGGAAGCAATAGGAAGTGCCAAAATATTCCTAAGCCCCTGTGTTTTTCAATGGGATAGGCTTTAAAGTCAATAAACACATCAGTATCCACTTCCGTCAGAAAATGTCTCAGGGTTTTGCTGCCAAATGAGTTTGTTATACTCACAGACACCATTCAAACAGTTTTAGAAACCCTTAGAGTGTTTATCATATATAATAAGTATATGCATATTCTAGTTATGGGTAGGATTAGTAAGCAGATTAAATCGGGTACATTTTTTATAGAGTGAAATGCTGCAAAATTAAAAGTAGAGTGGAAGGTGGTGATTGACTCCGCTGTCTGGCGTCGTGAGAGGGAGCTGTTCCACCATTGGGGTGCCAGAGCAGCGAAACAGTTTTGATGGGCTGAGGGGAACTGTGCTTCCTCAGAGGTAGGGGGCCAGCAGGCCAGTGGTGGATGAACGCAGTGCCCTTTGTTTGGGGAGGGGTGTAGGGCCTGTTTAGAGCCTGAAGGTATGCTGGAGGTGGGTTTAGAGGGCAATCACCATGGTCTTGTAGCGTGATGGGAGCTTCAACTGGGAAGCCAGTGGAGTAGAGCGGAGGAGCGGGTGAAGAGAGAACTTGGGAAGGTTGAACACCAGATGGGCATGTGCGGAAAGGGATGAGTTGTAGGGTTAATGGCACAGTGCAGGGAGCCCAGCCAACAGAGTTGCAGTAATCCAGACGAGGGAGATGAAAGTGCTGGATTAGGACCTCCGCGCCGCTTCCTGTGTGAGGCAGGGTATGATTTGGCGAGTGGTGTAGAGCATGAACTACAGGATGGGTACCGCCTTGATGTTAGTGGAGAACGATAGGTGTTGTCAGGATCACGCCAAGGCTTAGCACTCTGGGAGG
>NW_025550727.1:0-12831 GCF_905237065.1 Salmo salar
AAAAGGCCCTAAAGATTGACGCTATACAACATTTGATATGTTTCTATGAACGTAAATATAACTTTTTATAGACTTAACCCCTGTGCGGCATACGGGACGGACATCCAGCGAAAAATCCTATCACCATTAGCATAACAAAATGTAATCATTTTTTTTTTTCACATTTTTTTTCAAATTATATCGTTTTATAGATACACCTCTCCTGAATCGAACCACGTTGTCCGATTTCAAAAAGGCTTTACAGCAAAAGCAAAACATTAGATTATGTTAGAGGAGTATATCGTAAAAGTAGCCACATAGCCATTTTCCGACCAACCACATGCATCACAAATAACCCAAAAACAGCTAAATGCAGCACTAACCTTTGACAATCTTCATCAGATGACACACCTAGGACATCATGTTACACAATACATGCATTATTTTGTTCGATAAAGTTCATATTTATATATAAAAACAGCATTTACATCGGTGCGTAACGTTGACTAACTATTTTCCCTCAAATGCATCCGATGAAACAGCGCTACAATTTACTAAATTACTATTCGAAAACATTTTTAAAATGTAATATTGTCATTCTAAGATTTATAGATGAATATCTCTTGAAAGCACCTGTAATGCCAGATTTAAAAATAACTTTACTGGGTAATCACACTTTGCAATAAAAGGGGATGCGATACTCAGAACAATAGGCTAGCAATAGCAATAGGCTAGCCATCTTGGAACAATCGCATATCAAATCTAGTCTTGTATACTATTGTCAATAATCCCTTAAATTTGATTATCTTCATCCTTAGGCACTTCCAGGAATCCCAGGTCCACAACAAATGTATTTTTGTTCGAAAAAGTTCATCCTTTATGTTCCATTAGCTTGTTGTTGTTAGCGCGTTCTGAAGGCTGCACCAAAAGTCCGACGTGCGCGGGGCTACTCTTTCAACAAAATGTATTTTTTTCTTATCTTGTTGGGGCTCGGGGGCAGTATTGAGACATTTTGAAAAAAATATGTGCCCATTTTTAACTGCCTCCTACACCAACTCAGAAGCTAGGATATGCATATTATTAACACATTCGGATGGAAAACACTCTGAATTTTCTAAAACAGTTTGAATGGTGTCTGTAAGTATAACAAAACTCATATTGCAGGCAAAAACCTGTGAAAAATAGATCCAAAAAAAATGTGAATTTTGTGACTGTACTATTTAGTGTCATTGTTTTATAGATACCGTAGTGAGAAAGGATTCATTTCGCAACACCTACGGCTTCCACTAGATGTCAACGATCTTTATAAAGTTGTTTGAAGCGTCTATGATAAACAGAGAGCAAATTAGAATCCAAGGAAGTTGACATGTCATCACTTCATTTTTTTGCGCCTGCGCATAAATCTGAGAAACGTGAGTTTTGTCTTCATTGTTTATCTAGACATAGGATAGGTTGTGTGAAAATATTACTGATGTTTAACCTTAAAAATGGACCAAAAGATTAATGCTAAACAACATTTGACATGTTTGAACGAACATAAATAGATTATTTACTAGGTTTTTTTAGCTTTTCGGCGTGATTTTACAGTCCCCCCACCACGTTTTGGGGGAGCATAATGAACGCTAAATACTTGGTGTTATTTGGACATAAATGATGAACTTTGTCAAAAGAAACCACATTTGTTCCGGACCTGGGATGCCTTCCGGACCTGGGATGCCTGCCTTCTGATGGAGATAATCAAATGTAAGGGGATATTTACAATGTTATTATCGATTTTAGATGATGCTAACTGTATAGCATAGCCTGTTGTTCTTAGCATAGCACCCCGTTTATTGCAAAATGTGATTTCCCAGTAAAGTTATTTTGAGATCTGGCCATTCGGTAGCAATTACGAGATGATAATATATTATTCTTTGAATGACAATATTATAATTTACCAATGTTTTCGAATAGTAATTTTGTTATGTTCACCGGAAGCATTTCAGAGAAGAAAAAATCTGAATTTCACGCTACTGTAAAATGCTGTTTTTGGATATAAATATGAACTTGATGGAACAAAAAATGCATGTATTGTATAACATAATGTCCTAGGAGTGTCATCTGATGGAGATTGACAAAAGTTAGTGCATAATTCAAGCTGGTTTCTGCTTTTGGTGACGCCTGACCTTGAATTGAAAATGGATGTTTGTACTTTTGTGGCTATGTACTGTCCTAACATAATCTAACTTTATGCTTTTGCCGTAAAGCCTCTTTGAAAATCGAACAATGTGGTTAGATTAAGGAGATGTTTATCATTTAAATTGTGTAAAATAGTTGATTGTTTGAGAAATGGAAATTATTAGATTTTTGATGTTTTGAATTTCCAGCCTTGTTAGCAATCCCGGCTCGGGGTTCATTGCTAACCTGTAGCCCCAACAGGTTATTTAGGTTCGTCCAAACATGTCAAACTATCGAGGTTACCTAGCCAGCTACACGTTCAAAGTCAACAACGCAGCCACTGCTAGCAAGCCTACTCCACCAGCCAGCAGTACTGTATCATTTTAGTCAATAAGATTTTTGCAACGTAAGCTTAACTTTCTGAACATTCGAGACGTGTAGTCCACTTGTCATTCCAATCTCCTCTGCATTAGCGTAGCCTCTTCTGTAGCTTGTCTACTATGTGTCTGTCTATCCCTGTTCTCTCCCCTCTGCACAGGCCATACAAACGCTCCACACCGCGTGGCCGCTGCCACTCTAACCTGGTGGTCCCAGCGCGCACGACCCACGTGGAGTTCCAGGTCTCCGGCAGCCTCTGGAACTGCCGGTCTGCGGCCAACAAGGCTGAGTTCATCTCAGCCTATGCTACCCTCCAGTCCCTAGACTTCCTGGCGCTGACAGAAACATGGATTACCACAGATAACACTGCTACTCCTACTGCTCTCTCCTCGTCTAACTACGTGTTCTCGCATACCCCTAGAGCATCGAGCCAGCGGAGTGGTGGCACTGGAATCCTCATCTCTCCCAAGTGGACATTCTCTCTTTCTCCCCTGACCCATCTGTCTATCTCCTCATTTGAATTCCATGCTGTCACAGTTACCAGCCCTTTCAAGCTTAACATCCTTATCATTTATCGCCCTCCAGGTTCCCTTGGAGAGTTCATCAATGAGCTTGATGCCTTGATAAGTTCCTTTCCTGAGGATGGCTCACCTCTCACAGTTCTGGGTGACTTTAACCTCCCCACGTCTACCTTTGACTCACTCCTCTCTGCCTCCTTCTTTCCACTCCTCTCCTCTTTCGACCTCACCCTCTCACCTTCCCCCCCTACTCACAAGGCAGGCAATACGCTTGACCTCATCTTTACTAGATGCTGTTCTTCCACTAATCTCATTGCAACTCCCCTCCAAGTCTCCGACCACTACCTTGTATCCTTTCCCCTCTCGCTCTCATCCAACACTTCTCACTCTGCCCCTACTCGGATGGTATTGCGCCGTCCCAACCTTCGCTCTCTCTCTCCCGCTACTCTCTCCTCTTCCATCCTATCATCTCTTCGCTCTGCTCAAACCTTCTCCAACCTATCTCCTGATTCTGCCTCCTCAACCCTCCTCTCCTCCCTCTCTGCATCCTTTGATTTCCTCTGTTCCCTATCCTCCAGGCCGGCTCGGTCCTCCCCTCCTGCTCCGTGGCTCGACGACTCACTGCGAGCTCACAGAACAGGGCTCCGGGCAGCCGAGCGGAAATGGAGGAAAACTCGCCTCCCTGCGGACCTGGCATCCTTTCACTCACTCCTCTCTACATTTTCCTCCTCTGTCTCTGCTGCTAAAGCCACTTTCTACCACTCTAAACTCCAAGCATCTGCCTCTAACCCTAGGAAGCTCTTTGCTACCTTCTCCTCCCTCCTGAATCCTCCTCCCCCTCCCCCCCCCTCCTTACTCTCTGCGGATGACTTCGTCAACCATTTTGAAAAGAAGGTTGATGACATCCGATCCTCGTTTGCTAAGTCAAACGACACCGCTGGTCCTGCTCACACTGCCCTACCCTGTGCTTTGACCTCTTTCTCCCCTCTCTCTCCAGATGAAATCTCGCGTCTTGTGACGGCCGGCCGCCCAACAACCTGCCCACTTGACCCTATCCCCTCCTCTCTTCTCCAGACCATTTCCGGTGACCTTCTCCCCTACCTCACCTCGCTCATCAACTCATCCTTGACCGCTGGCTACGTCCCTTCCGTCTTCAAGAGAGCGAGAGTTGCACCCCTTCTGAAAAAACCTACACTTGATCCCTCCGATGTCAACAACTACAGACCAGTATCCCTTCTCTCCTTTCTCTCCAAAACTCTTGAACGTGCCGTCCTTGGCCAGCACTCTTACTATCTCTCTCAGAATGACCTTCTTGATCCTAATCAGTCAGGTTTCAAGACTGGGCATTCAACTGAGACTGCTCTTCTCTGTGTCACGGAGGCTCTCCGCACTGCTAAAGTTAACTCTCTCTCCTCTGCTCTCATCCTTCTAGACCTATCTGCTGCCTTTGATACCGTGAACCATCAGATCCTCCTCTCCACCCTCTCCGAGCTGGGCATCTCGGGCGCGGCCCACGCTTGGATTGCGTCCTACCTGACAGGTCGCTCCTACCAGGTGGCGTGGCGAGAATCTGTCTCCGCACCACGTGCTCTCACCACTGGTGTCCCCCAGGGCTCTGTTCTAGGCCCACTCCTATTCTCGCTATACACCAAGTCACTTGGCTCTGTCATATCCTCACATGGTCTCTCATATCATTGCTATGCAGATGACACACAATTAATCTTCTCCCTTTCCCCCTTCTGACAACCAGGTGGCGAATCGCATCTCTGCATGTCTGTCAGACATATCAGTGTGGATGACGGATCACCACCTCAAGCTGAACCTCGGCAAGACGGAGCTGCTCTTCCTCCCGGGGAAGGACTGCCCGTTCCATGATCTCGCCATCACGGTTGACAACTCCCTTGTGTCCTCCTCCCAGAGAGCTAAGAGCCTCGGCGTGACCCTGGACAACACCCTGTCGTTCTCCACTAACATCAAGGCGGTGACCCGATCCTGTAGGTTCATGCTCTACAACATTCGCAGAGTACGACCCTGCCTCACACAGGAAGCGGCGCAGGTCCTAATCCAGGCACTTGTCATCTCCCGTCTGGATTACTGCAACTCGTTGTTGGCTGGGCTCCCTGCCTGTGCCATTAAACCCCTACAACTCATTCAGAACGCCGCAGCCCGTCTGGTGTTCAACCTTCCCAAGTTCTCTCATGTCACCCCGCTCCTCCGCTCTCTCCACTGGCTTCCAGTCGAAGCTCGCATCCGCTACAAGACCATCGTGCTTGCCTACGGAGCTGTGAGGGGAACGGCACCTCCGTACCTTCAGGCTCTGATCAGGCCCTACACCCAAACAAGGGCACAGCATTCATTCACCTCTGGCCTGCTCTCCTCCCTACCTCTGAGGAAGCACAGTTCCCGCTCAGCCCAGTCAAAACTGTTCGCTGCTCTGGCACCCCAATGGTGGAACAAGCTCCCTCACGACGCCAGGACAGCGGAGTCAATCACCACCTTCCGGAGACACCTGAAACCCCACCTCTTTAACCTGTTAGGGCTAGGGGGCAGCATTTGCACGTCTGGATAAAAAAAATGTACCCGATTTAATCTGGTTACTAATCCTACCCAGTAACTAGAATATGCATATACTTATTATATATGGATAGAAAACACTCTAAAGTTTCTAAAACTGTTTGAATGGTGTCTGTGAGTATAACAGAACTCATTTGGCAGGCAAAACCCTGAGACATTTTCTGACAGGAAGTGGATACCTGATGTGTTGTATTGACTTTAAACCTATCCCATTGAAAAACACAGGGGCTGAGGAATATTTTGGCACTTCCTATTGCTTCCACTAGATGTCACCAGCCTTTACAAAGTGTTTTGAGTCTTCTGGAGGGAGATCTGACCGAACAAGAGCCATGGAACGATGATGTCCAATTAGACACCTGGCGCGCGAGTTCATGTTGGGTACCCTCGTTCCAATACGTTATAAAAGAGTATGCATTCGTCCACCTTGAATATTATTCATGTTCTGGTTAAAAAAGGCCCTAATGATTTATGCTATACAACGTTTGACATGTTTGAACGAACGTAAATATATTTTTTCCCCTCGTTCATGACGAGAAGTCCGGCTGGCAACGAGAAGTCGAGAAGTCATGTGCTAACAAGACGGAGATTTTTGTACATAAATGATGAGCTTTTTTGAACAAAACTACATTCGTTATGGACCTGTGATACCTGGAAGTGACATCTGATGAAGAGAATCAAAGGTAATGGATTATTTACATAGTATTTTCGATTTTAGATCTCCCCAACATGACGTCTAGTCTGTATCGCAACGCGTATTTTTCTGGGCGCAGTGCTCAGATTATTGCAAAGTGTGATTTCCCAGTAAGGTTATTTTTAAATCTGGCAAGTTGATTGCGTTCAAGAGATGTAAATCTATAATTCTTTAAATGACAATATAATATTTTACCAATGTTTTCTAATTTTAATTATTTAATTTGTGACGCTGACTTGACTGCCGGTTATTGGAGGGGAAACGATTTCCTCAACATCAATGCCATAGTAAAACGCTGTTTTTGGATATAAATATGAACTTGATAGAACTAAAAATGCATGCATTGTCTAACATAATGTCCTAGGAGTGTCATCTGATGGAGATTGTAAAAGGTTAGTGCATCATTTTAGCTGGTTTTATGGTTTTGGTGACCCTGTCTTTGACTTGACAAAACATTACACACAACTCTTGTAAATGTACTGTCCTAACATACTCTAAATTTATGCTTTCGCCGTAAAACCTTTTTGAAATCGTAAAACGTGGTTAGATTAAGGAGATGTTTATCTTTCAAAGGGTGTAAAATAGTTGTATGTTTGAAAAATTTGAATTTTGACATTTATTTGGATTCAAATTTGCCGCTCTTGAAATGCACCTGCTGTTGATGGAGTGCACCACGGGTGTGTACGCTAGCGTCCCACCTAGCCCATAGAGGTTAAGGAATACCTGGGATAGGATAAAGTAATCCTTCTAACCCCCCGTAAAAGATTTAGATGCACTATTGTAAAGTGGTTGTTCCACTGGATATTATAAGGTGAATGCACCAATTTGTAAGTCGCTCTGGATAAGAGCGTCTGCTAAATGACTTAAATGTTAAATGTAAATGTAAGATTCCATGCAGGAAGTGGCCTGTCTGACAATTTCTTGCCCTTCTTGATTATCTCTATCCATTACAGAGGATCTCTGCTGTTACGTGACACTTCCTACGGCTCCCATGGGCTCTCAGAAGGCGGCAAAAAGCTGAATCGTGGCTTTGCAGGCTCTGGTTGAAAAAAAGTAGCGTGTTTGGGTAGTGGCTGGTTACAGTACTGTGAGACTCATGCTCGTGCCCGCGTCGACAGAATGCTTTGTTTTCTTTCGTCTGTTTACCTAAACGCAGATTCCCAGTCGGAATATTATCGCTTTTTTACGAGAAAAATGGCATAAAAATTGATTTTAAACAGCGGTTGACATGCTTCGAAGTACGGTAATGGAATATTTAGAAATCTTTTGTCACGAATTGCGCCATGCTCGTGACCCTTATTCTACACTTCGGATAGTGTCTTGAGCGCACGAACAAAACGCCGCTATTTGGATATAACGATGGATTATTTTGGACCAAACCAACATTTGTTATTGAAGTAGCAGTCCTGGGAGTACATTCTGACGAAGACAACAAAGGTAATCAAACTTTTGTAATAGTAAATCGGAGTTTGGTCAGGGCTAAACTTGGTCGGTGTCTAAATGGCTAGCCGTGATGGCTGGACTATCTACTGAGAATATTGCAAAATGTGCTTTCACCGAAAAGCTATTTTAAAATCGGACATATCGAGTGCATAGAGGAGTTCTGTATCTATAATTCTTAAAATAATTGTTATGCTTTTTGTGAACGTTTATCGTGAGTAATTTAGTAAATTGTTAGCAAATTCCCCGGAAGTTTGCGGGGGGTATGCTAGTTCTGAACGTCACATGCTAATGTAAAAAGCTGTTTTTTGATATAAATATGAACTTGATTGAACAAAACATGCATGTATTGTATAACATAATGTCCTAGGTGTGTCATCTGATGAAGATCATCAAAGGTTAGTGCTGCATTTAGCTGTCTTCTGGGTTTTTGTGACATTATATGCTAGCTTGAAAAATGGGTGTCTGATTATTTCTGGCTTGGTACTCTGCTGACATAATCTAATGTTTTGCTTTCGCTGTAAAGCCTTTTTTGAAATCGGACAGTGTGGTTAGATAAAGGAGAGTCTTGTCTTTAAAATGCTGTGAAATAGTCATATGTTTGAAAAATTGAAGTTTTTGTATTTTTGAGGAATTTGTAATTCGCGCCACGCCTATCATTGGATATTGGAGCAGGTGTTCCGCTAGCGGAACGTCTTGATGTAAGAGGTTAAGCACCGCACTCTGTCACTCCATCCTTGTTGTGTGTGTGTGTGTGTGTGTGTGTGTGTGTGTGTGTGTGTGTGTGTGTGTGTGTGTGTGTGTGTGTGTGTGTGTGTGTGTGTGTGTGTGTGTGTGTGTGTGTGTGTGTGTGTGTGTGTGAGAGAGAGCTTTTCTTTGATATCTGTTTGGAGAAATGACTGATTTACAGTTCATGAGGGTTGTCTAACTAAACATATGAAGTTGTTAGATCTGACCTTTTGAAAGATCTGACCTTTTTAACCCTTTGAAACAGCCCCTATGACACAATTTTAAGGCACTTCTGGTTGACACAGGAAGCTGAAAGTGAATACATAACCTCCTTGGGCGAGGCTCTTATGGAATATTGAGTTTTAAGTCTTTACGTTAAGAACTGACTTATTTACAGAGGGTTGAACGAGTGTGTGTTGTTTCCGAAAATCACCGAAAATCACAGAAATCTCACAGAGCTCCGAAACCCACCTTAACGGATTCATCTGAACACGCTGCAACTGGATCTGTAACTTTCTGGGGAGAAAACTCCTTTTTAAATATCACCAATTTGACATTGTACGATTTGTCTTAAATGACGATAGATAAAATGTCTGGTTCTTTTTTTCCTGACACCATAGGCTCATGTACTTTGACGTGAAGCGGTCAAATTAGCGCTCTATTTTCATTTTTTACCTTTAATCCCAGAAAAATGGCCTTAACTCAAAAAGCGTTGAGGCCTTGACTCCATCTTGTTCGGGGCCAACTGCCCATTATGCCAAACCAATGCTCACCAAGTTTCGTCTTCGAAGTCTTTTCCATTTAGGAGAAAAGGCCACGTCGTGATTGGTGATGTTTGTTACATTTGCAATTTGATTCCATGTGCCCTCCATTTGCCCTCCTGTGATATAATCCGGGACAGGTGAAAAATGACCAAAATGTGAAAATGTTATTCATCGAACGACGTCCAAGAGACTTCGTTCGATGACTTCTCGGAAGATCCGGACCCGGTGCAAGGCCCGGCGCCGTCCGTTGATTTTACAAACGTTCACGGACGTCTAGTAAGGGACCATACATTTGCAATATGGACTTCCTCATCAATCATACAGCAAATGCCGAAATGTTCCCTTCATGTATGGAAGCGCGTCGAAAATTTCACGACGAAAAGTTAAACAAAGTTATATTTACGTTCGTAGAAACATGTCAAACGTTGTATTGCATCAATCTTTAGGGCCTTTTAACATTAAACTTCAATAATATTCCAACCGGAAGATTCCAATGTCTTGAAAAACATTATGGAACACAGCTACCTCATCACGTGAATGCGCGCCAATGAACTCATGTCATTTTCTGAGTCACCAACTTCCCGGCCTTCTTGTTCGCTCTCTGTTCACTGCAAAACCTGAAACAAGGTTCTAAAGACTGTTGACATCTAGTGGAAGCCTTAGGAAGTGCAAAATGAACCCTAAGTCACTCTGTGTTACATAGGCAATGACTTGAAAAGACTACAAGCATCGATTTCCCACTTCCTGGTTGGATTTTTCTCAGGTTTTTGCCTGCCATATGAGTTCTGTTATACTCGCAGACATCATTCAAACAGTTTTGGAAACTTCATAGTGTTTTCTATCCGAATCTACTAATAATATGCAAATATTTGACTCTGGGCCCAAGTATTAGGCAGTTTACTCTGAGCACGCTTTTCATCTGAAATCGAAAATACTGCCCCCTATACCTTAAAAAGTTAACTACACTCTAAAATTTACCCTAGTCACCTCTCTGAATCTGTGATATTATGTATGGGGATAGTGAGTTTATGGGCGATATTGCTCCAAGCGATGAGAATTTCATCATGCTGAATAGCCACCGCTACTCTGCTGCTCCATCTATGGATGATTTATCCCCCCACCCCTTTTCCTCCTCAACGAACAATTACCCTGCCCACACCTCAATGGACATATATATTTATCATTGTCACATTGTAGATATGTATATATTCTAATAGTTGTATTATTATTTGTATTGTTTCATTCACACCTGAACTTATGGAGCTCGGAGCTTAACCTCTATGGGCTAGGTGGGACGCTAGCGTGCCACCCGTGGTGCACTCCATCAACAGCAGGTGCATTTCAAGAGTGGCAAATTTGAATCCAAATAAATGTCAAAATTCAAATTTTTCTAAAATACAACTATTTTACACCATTTGAAAGATAAACATCTCCTTAATCTAACCACGTTTTACGATTTCAAAAAGGTTTTACGGCGAAAGCATAAATTTAGAGTATGTTAGGACAGTACATTTACAAGAGTTGTGTGTAATGTTTTGTCAAGTCAAAGACAGGGTCACCAAAACCATAAAACCAGCTAAAATGATGCACTAACCTTTTACAATCTCCATCAGATGACACTCCTAGGACATTATGTTAGACAATGCATGCATTTTTAGTTCTATCAAGTTCATATTTATATCCAAAAACAGCGTTTTACTATGGCATTGATGTTGAGGAAATCGTTTCCCTCCAATAACCGGCAGTCAAGTCAGCGTCACAAATTAAATAATTAAAATTAGAAAACATTGGTAAAATATTATATTGTCATTTAAAGAATTATAGATTTACATCTCTTGAACGCAATCAACTTGCCAGATTTAAAAATAACCTTACTGGGAAATCACACTTTGCAATAATCTGAGCACTGCGCCCAGAAAAATACGCGTTGCGTTACAGACTAGACGTCATGTTGGGGAGATCTAAAATCGAAAATACTATGTAAATAATCCATTACCTTTGATTCTCTTCATCAGATGTCACTTCCAGGTATCACAGGTCCATAACGAATGTAGTTTTGTTCAAAAAAGCTCATCATTTATGTCCAAAAATCTCCGTCTTGTTCGCACACGATCTAAGCCAGCCGGACTTCTCGTCATGAACGAGGGGAAAAAATATATTTCCGTTCGTTCAAACATGTCAAACGTTGTATAGCATAAATCATTAGGGCCTTTTTAACCAGAACATGAATAATATTCAAGGTGGACGAATGCATACTCTTTTATAACGTATTGGAACGAGGGTACCCAACATGAACTCGCGCGCCGGTGTCTAATGGGACATCATCGTTCCATGGCTCTTGTTCGGTCAGATCTCCCTCCAGAAGACTCAAAACACTTTGTAAAGGCTGGTGACATCTAGTGGAAGCAATAGGAAGTGCCAAAATATTCCTAAACCCCTGTGTTTTTCAATGGGATAGGTTTAAAGTCAATACAACACATCAGGTATCCACTTCCTGTCAGAAAATGTCTCAGGGTTTTGCCTGCCAAATGAGTTCTGTTATACTCACAGACACCATTCAAACAGTTTTAGAAACTTTAGAGTGTTTTCTATCCATATATAATAAGTATATGCATATTCTAGTTACTGGGTAGGATTAGTAACCAGATTAAATCGGGTACATTTTTTTTATCCAGACGTGCAAATGCTGCCCCCCTAGCCCTAACAGGTTAAGTATTTCAGTGTACATTTACATTTAAGTCATTTAGCAGACGCTCTTATCCAGAGCGACTTACAAATTGGTGCATTCACCTTATGATATCCAGTGGAACAACCACTTTACAATAGTGCATCTAAATATTTTAGGGGGAGGGGTGTTAGAAGGATCACTTTATCCTATCCTAGGTATTCCTTAAAGAGGTGGGGTTTCAGGTGTCTCCGGAAGGTGGTGATTGACTCCGCTGTCCTGGCGTCGTGAGGGAGCTTGTTCCACCATAGGGGTGCCAGAGCAGCGAACAGTTTTGACTGGGCTGAGCGGGAACTGTGCTTCCTCAGAGGTAGGGGGGGCCAGCAGGCCAGAGGTGGATGAGCGCAGTGCCCTTGTTTACATTTTACATTTACATTTTAGTCATTTAGCAGACACTCTTATCCAGAGTGACTTACAGTAGTGAATGCATACATTTCATGCATTTTTTTTGGGTGTAGGGACTGATCAGAGCCTGAAGGTACGGAGGTACCGTTCCCCTCACGGCTCCGTAGGCAAGCACCATGGTCTTGTAGCGGATGCGAGCTTCAACTGGAAGCCAGTGGGAGAGCGGAGGAGCGGGGTGAAGTGAGAGAACTTGGGAAGGTTGAACACCAGACGGGCTGCGGCGTTCTGGATGAGTTGTAGGGGTTTAATGGCATAGGCAGGGAGCCCAGCCAACAGCGAGTTGCAGTAATCCAGACGGGAGATGACAAGTGCCTGGATTAGGACCTGCGTCGCTTCCTGTGTGAGGCAGGGTCGTACTCTGCGAATGTTGTAGAGCATGAACCTACAGGATCGGGTCACCGCCTTGATGTTAGTGGAGAACGACAGGGTGTTGTCCAGGGTCACGCCAAGGTTCTTAGCACTCTGGGGAGG
>NW_025550728.1:0-9096 GCF_905237065.1 Salmo salar
TCTAGACGTTCCGCTAGCGGAACACCTGCTCCAATATCCAATGATAGGCGTGGCGCGAATTACAAATTCCTCAAAAATACAAAAACTTAAATTTTTTCAAACATATGACTATTTCACAGCATTTTAAAGACAAGACTCTCCTTTATCTAACCACACTGTCCGATTTCAAAAAGGCTTTACCTGCGAAAGCAAAACATTAGATTATGTCAGCAGACTACCCAGCCAGAAATAATCAGACACCCATTTTTCAAGCTAGCATATAATGTCACAAAAACCCAGAAGACAGCTAAATGCTGCACTAACCTTTGATGATCTTCATCAGATGACACACCTAGGACATTATGTTATACAATACATGCATGTTTTGTTCAATCAAGTTCATATTTATATCAAAAAACAGCTTTTTACATTAGCATGTGACTTTCAGAACTAGCATACCCCCCGCAAACTTCCGGGGGAATTTACTAACAATTTACTAAATTACTCAAGATAAACGTTCACAAAAAGCATAACAATTATTTTAAGAATTATAGATACAGAACTCCTCTATGCACTCGATATGTCCGATTTTAAAATAGCTTTTTGGTGAAAGCACATTTTGCAATATTCTAAGTACATAGCCCAGCCATCACGGGCTAGCTATTTAGACACCCGGCAAGTTTAGCCTTCACCAAAATCAGATTTACTATTATAAAAGTTTGATTACCTTTTGTTGTCTTCGTCAGAATGCACTCCCAGGACTGCTACTTCAATAACAAATGTTGGTTTGGTCCCAAATAATCCATCGTTATATCCGAATAGCGGCGTTTGTTCGTGCGTTCCAGAAACTATCCAAAATGGTAAATCAGGGTCGCGCGCATGGCGCATCGTGACAAAAAATTCTAAATATTCCATTACCGTACTTCGAAGCATGTCAACCGGGCTGTTTAAAATCAACTTTTATGCAATTGATCTCGTAAAAAGCGATAATATTCCGACCCGGGAATCTCCTTTTCGGCAAACAGAGGAAAAATCACAAAAGACGGGGCGGCCAGGGCACGCGCCTAAGCCCGCAGTCCCTTGATCGGCCACTTGAGAAAGGCGATAATGTGTTTCAGCCTGGGGCTGGGATGACGACATTCTGTTTTTTCCCGGGCTCTGAGCGCCCATGGAAGACGTAGGAAGTGTCACGTTAGAGCAGAGATCCTTTGTAAAAGATAGAGATGGCAAAGAAGTCCAAGAAATGGTCAGACAGGCCACTTCCTGTAAAGGAATCCCTCGGGTTTTGACCTGTCGTAAAATGTCTAACTAGTAATTTGTTATGGTAACTAGCTAGCAAGAGGTTGCATGGCACAGCATCAACTTCCGGTAGACAGACGAAGAGCTTGTATGCTCCACTGAAAGCATACTGTTCGATTAACCTGTTATGGCTAGGGGGCAGTATTTTCACGGCTGGATAAAAAACGTACCCGATTTAATCTGGTTACTACTCCTGCCCAGTAACTAGAATACGCATATAATTATTGGCTTTGGATAGAAAACACTCCAAAGTTTCTAAAACTGTTTGAATGGTGTCTGTGAGTATAACAGAACTCAAATGGCAGGTCAAAACCTGAGAGATTCCTTTACAGGAAGTGGCCTGTCTGACCATTTCTTGAACTTCTTTGCCATCTCTATCTTTTACAAAGGATCTCTGCTCTAACGTGACACTTCCTACGTCTTCCATGGGCGCTCAGAGCCCGGGAAAAACCTGAATGTCGTCATCCCAGCCACAGGCTGAAACACATTACGCCTTTCTCAAGTGGCCGATCAAGGGACTGTGGGCTAGGCGGGTGCCCTGGCCGCCCCGTCTTTGTGATTTTTCCTCTGTTTGCCGAAAGCGAGATTCCCGGTTGGAATATTATCGCTTTTTACGAGATAAATTGCATAAAAATTGATTTTAAACAGCGGTTGACATGCTTCAGAAGTACGGTAATGGAATATTTAGAATTTTTTGTCACAAATTGCGCCATGCGCACGACCCTGATTTACCATTTCGGATAGTTTCTGAACGCGATACGAACAAAACGCTGCTATTCGGATATAACGATGGATTATTTGGGACCAAACCAACATTTGTTATTGAAGTAGCAGTCCTGGAGTGCATTCCTGACAAAGACAACAAAGGTAATAACATTTTTGTTATAGTAAATCTGATTTCGGTGAAGGCTAAACTTGCCGGGTGTCTAAATAGCTAGCCCGTGATGGCTGGGCTATGTACTTAGAATATTGCAAAATGTGCTTTCACCAAAAAGCTATTTTAACATCGGACATATCGAGTGCATAGAGGAGTTCTGTATCTATAATTCTTAAAATAATTGTTATGCTTTTTGTGAACGTTTATCGTGAGTAATTTAGTAAATTGTTAGTAAATTCCCCCCGAAGTTTGCGGGGGTATGCTAGTTCTGAACGTCACATGCTAATGTAAAAAGCTGTTTTTTGATATAAATATGAACTTGATTGAACAAAACATGCATGTATTGTATAACATAATGTCCTAGGGTTGTCATCTGATGAAGATCATCAAAGGATAGTGCTGCATTTAGCTGTCTTCTGGGTTTTTGTGACATTATATGCTAGCTTGAAAAATGGGTGTCTGATTATTTCTGGCTGGGTACTCTGCTGACATAATCTAATGTTTTGCTTTCGCTGTAAAGCCTTTTTGAAATCAGACAGTGTGGTTAGATAAAGGAGAGTCTTGTCTTTAAAATGCTGTGAAATAGTCATATGTTTGAAAAATTGAAGTTTTTGTATTTTTAAGGAATTTGTAATTCGCGCCACGCCTATCATTGGATATTGGAGCAGGTGTTCCGCTTGCGGAACGTCTAGATGTAAGAGGTTAATACATGCTACGTTGATGAGGTAGCATTATAAACACTACTATATGAATACCTGCCATGGCTGTGAGATAAGAAGCGATGTGAATTCTACTGTGCTTACTAGATAAATGTAAAAGTGCCATTCAAACCAGCCTTACTGATTGACATTTTGTAAACTACATAATATTGTGTTGACGGCTGAACTGACTGAATGCCGGGTATTCAACTCACAGTTATTGATATTGTTTCCACAGTAACAAGCTATTTTGGTAGCAATGTGTTGTAGAATGAGTGTCTCATTAAACACATTCCAGGCACTGGTACTTCTTGCTTTCATGGCATAACTGTGATTTGACACAGAAATATCAGCAAGCTATATAGGCTAGCCAGCTGTAGCTATTGCTAAGCTATGCTAGCTAGCTACAGTAGTTGCTGTCAGGTTGGTTAAACACAAGGTCAGCGCAGGCTTTAGCCTATACAAGGAACTGAATTAGCAGATCATCTTGAGATGGCGAGTCAGTCAGGAGGGGAAGTCCTCAACTAAAAAACTTTTTCCATAACAAAGCTAGCCTCTTACATCTAGATGTTCTGCTAGCGGAACACCGCTCCAATATCCAATGATAGGGCGTGGCGCGAATTACAAATTCCTCAAAAATCCAAAAACTTCAATTTTTCAAACATATGACTATTTTACACCATTTTAAAGATAAGACTCTCCTTTATCTAACCACATTGTCCAATTTCAAAAAGGCTTTACAATGAAAGCAAAGCATTAGATTATGTCAGGAGAGTACCCAGCCAGAAATAATCACACACCCATTTTTCAAGCTAGCATATAATGTCACAAAAACCAAAACCACAGCTAAATGCAGCACTAACCTTTGATGATCTTCATCAGATGACACTCCTCGGACATTATGTTATACAATACATGCATGTTTTGTTCAATCAAGTTCATATTTATATCAAAAACCAGGTTTTTTACATTAGCATGTGACGTTCAGAACTAGCATACCCACCGAAATGTCCAGTGAATTTACTAAATTACTCACGATAAACGTTCACAAAAAACATAACAATTATTTTAGGAATTATAGATACAGAACTCCTTTATGCAATCGCTATGTCCGATTTTAAAATAGCTTTTCGGTGAAAGCACATTTTGCAATATTATTAGTAGATAGCCCGGCCATCATGGCTAGCTATTTTGACACCCACCAAGTTTGGCACTCACCAAACTCAGATTTACTATAAGAAAAATTGGATTACCTTTGCTGTTCTTTGTCAGAATGCACTCCCAGGACTTCTACTTCAACAACAAATGTTGGTTTGGTTCCAAATAATCCATAGTTATATCCAAATAGCTGCGTTTGTTCTTGCGTTCAAGACACTATCCGAAGGGTGACGCTACCGCATATCGTGACAAAAATTTTCAAAATATTCCATTACCGTACTTGAAGCATGTCAAACGTTGTTTAAAATCAATTTTTATGCGATTTTTCTCGTAAAATAGCGATAATATTCCGACCGGGCGACGTTGTTTTCGTTCAAAGACTGAAAATGTAAAATGGACTCTTCACATGCATGCGCGCACTTCGTTTCATTGTTCTCAGATCGACCACTATCCAAATGCGCTACTGTTTTTCAGCCAGTGACTGCACAGTCATCATTCAACGTTCTGGCGCCTTCTGAGAGCCTATGGAAGTCTTAGAAAATGTCACGTTACAGCAGTGATCCTCTGTTTTCGATAAAGAGGGTATAGGAGGCCAAGAAATGGTCAGAGAGGGTACTTCCTTATTTGGCACTTCCTGTTTAGAATCTTCTCAGGTTTTGGCCTGCCATATGAGTTCTGTTATACTCAGACACCATTTAAACAGTTTTAGAAACTTTAGGGTGTTTTCTATCCAAATCAAACAATTATATGCATATTCTAGTTTCTGGGCAGGAGTAATAACCAGATTAAATCGGGTACGGTTTTTATCCGGCCGTGAAAATACTGCCCCCTATCCTAAACAGGTTAAAATCAATTTTATGCTATTTTTCTCGTAATATAGCGATAAGGCCGCAGTTGTAAATGAGAACTTGTTCTCAACTAGCCCACCTGGTTAAATAAAGGTGAAATAAAAAAAAAATAGTCCAGACACAAATCTAGGGTTGCCACCCAAGCCGTCTGGGCGTTACGTTCTATCGATTCGGTTGCCAGACACACGACCCAGTCTTTCGTTATAAAAGTTCCATTGCCGTACAGGCTGGCAACGTTCTTATCCCTTGCTTGCTTGCTAACAAACCACGACTAACTTACAGTCATGTCAAACAGTGCAGCCAGAATAACAACAGTAGCTGCATTTGCATATTTGTTTAAGCTGTTTTCTAGTGACATTTATTTGGATGCATCAGTAATAGTGTGCTAATGAGGAACGATTTTCCCTGTCATAGAAAATGTCCTCTCTCGTCAGGACACTGTTGTTCAGAGGAGCTAGGAAACAACACAGCTAACACAATCACTGCATTTCTTTGTATGTATCCATAAATTGACATTTCTTTGTATGTATCCATAATAATTATGCCAGCTGATTCATGATTTCGACTGGCTGAGAAAAGATGCCTGCCTATCTGTCTCGTCCCGACTCCCGACACTTACATTACTATGGGACAGCTGGAGATCGAATTTGAACATTCAAACAATGTCGGGTAGACAGAGAGCAAGGTCTATACAAATATCCACTGTTGAAAACGAAATGTTAGTATAAAATAAATGTGAGATAATGTCTAGATGCTTTTTGTAGTGGAGATCAAGTTCATAAATTGACTTGCTGGGCTGATTAAACAGTGGATTGCACAGTCAAATTGAACGGAGTAAATTGGCATTTTAAAATCATAGATTTAGCCGGTGGTAACTTGTGGAATAGACACCGGCTGAAATGCGATCAGCATTCAGGATTAGACCCACCCATTATATAAACCCACATTAAACCACACGCCAAAGACAACCTCGTTGGGCTTCATTAATGGCTGCTGCATTTCTTAATGAGGACCTGAAAAAATATGTGGAGTGCAGTTCACCTTTTTAAACAGCCCTTAATGGGCTAAACTGGTTCTAAGATATAGTAGTAGGACATCATTACACAACATGATGTCTTGTATGTGATAGGAGGCATTTGTTGTTGCTGACCTACAGCACAGAACAACTCAGTCCTCTGTGTATCCATATTTACCAGGCAGCTAGTCGTTGCATAACGATTGCATTTAACCTTTATTTAACTAGTCAAGTCAGTTAAGAACAAATTCTTATTTAAAAAGACGGCCAACCAAAAGGCAAAAGGCCTCCTGCGGGGGACTTGGGCTGGGATTAAAAATACAAATAAATTAAATAAAAATATGGGACAAAAAAACACATCATGACAAGAGAGACAACACAACACTACATAAAGAGAGACCTAAGACAACAACATAGCATGGCAGTAACACATGACAACACAGCATGGTACAGTAGCAACACAACATGATAATAACATGGTAGCAACACAACATGGCAGCAGCACAACATGGTAGCAGCACAAAACATGGTACAAACATTATTAGGCACAGACAGCAGCACAAAGGGCAAGAAGGTAGAGACAACAATTGATCGTGCATAGCAGTCACAACTGTCAGTAAGTGTGTCCATGATTGAGTATTTGAATGAAGAAATTGAGAGTAAACTGTCCAGTTTGAGTATTTGTTGCAGCTCGTTCCAGTCGCTAGCTGCAGCGAACTGAAAAAGACGAGCGACCCAGGAATGTGTGTGCTTTGGGGACCTTCAACAGAATGTGACTGGCAGAATGGGTGTTGTAATGTGGAGGATGAGGGCTGCAGTACAAATCTCAGATAGGGTGGAGTGAGGCCTAAGAGGGTTTAATAAATAAGCATCAACCAGTGGGTCTTGCAACGGGTATACAGAGATAGATTATAGAGTGCAGTGATGTGTCCTATAATGAGCATTGTTGGCAAATCTGAAGGCCGAATGGTGAAGAACATCTAGCCGCTCGAGAGCAACCTTACTTGCAAATCTATAAATGATGTCTCCATAATCTAGCATGGGTAGGATGGTCCTCTGAATCAGGGTTAGTTTGGCATCTGGGGTGAAAGAGGAGCGATTACGAGAGAGGAAACCAAGTCTTGATTTAACTTTTATTTAACATAGCTTTGATATGTGCTGGAGAGAAGGATAGTGTACCATCTAGCCATACTCCAAAGTACTTGTATGAGGTGACTACTTCAAGCTCTAAACCCTCAGAGGTAGTAATCACACCTGTGGGGAGAGGGGCATTTTTCGTACCAAACCACATGACCTTTGTTTTGGAGGTGTTCAGAACAAGGTTAACCTGTTAGGGCTAGGGGGCAGTATTTGCACGGCTGGATAAAGAAAATGTACCCGATTTAATCTGGTTACTAATCCTACCCAGTAACTAGAATATGCATATACTTATTATATATGGATAGAAAACACTCTAAAGTTTCTAAAACTGTTTGAATGGTGTCTGTGAGTATAACAGAACTCATTTGGCAGGCAAAACCCTGAGACATTTTCTGACAGGAAGTGGATACCTGATGTGTTGTATTACCTTTAAACCTATCCCATTGAAAACACAGGGCTGAGGAATATTTTGGCACTCCTATTGCTTCCACTAGATGTCACCAGCCTTTACAAAGTGTTTTGGAGTCTTTACTGTGAGATCTGACCGAACAAGAGCCATGGAACGATGATGGCCCATTAGACACCTGGCAGTTCATGTTGGGTACCCTCGTTCCAATACGTTATAAAGAGTATGCATTCGTCCACCTTGAATATTATTCATGTTCTGGTTAAAAAAGGCCCTAATGATTTATGCTATACAACGTTTGACATGTTTGAACGAACGTAAATATATTTTTTCCCTCGTTCATGATGAGAAGTCCGGCTGGCTTGGATCATGTGCTAACAAGACGGAGATTTTGGACATAAATGATGAGCTTTTTTGAACAAAACTACATTCGTTATGGACCTGTGCATACCTGGAAGTGACATCTGATGAAGAGAATCAAAGGTAATGGATTATTTACATAGTATTTTCGATTTTAGATCTCCCCAACATGACGTCTAGTCTGTATCGCGCGTATTTTTCTGGGCGCAGTGCTAGATTATTGCAAAGTGTGATTTCCCAGTGAGGTTATTTTTAAATCTGGCAAGTTGATTGCGTTCAAGAGATGTAAATCTATAATTCTTTAAATGACAATATAATATTTTACCAATGTTTTCTAATTTTAATTATTTAATTTGTGACGCTGACTTGACTGCGGTTATTGGAGGGAAACGATTTCCTCAACATCAATGCCATAGTAAAAGCTGTTTTTGGATATAAATATGAACTTGATAGAACTAAAAATGCATGCATTGTCTAACATAATGTCCTAGGAGTGTCATCTGATGGAGATTGTAAAAGGTTAGTGCATCATTTTAGCTGGTTTTATGGTTTGGTGACCCTGTCTTTGACTTGACAAAACATTGCACACAACTCTTGTAAATGTACTGTCCTAACATACTCTAAATTTATGCTTTACGCCCGTAAAACCTTTTTGAAATCGTAAAACGTGGTTAGATTAAGGAGATGTTTATCTTTCAAAGGGTGTACAAATAGTTGTATGTTTGAAAAATTTGAATTTTGACATTTATTTGGATTCAAATTTGCCGCTCTTGAAATGCACCTGCTGTTGATGGATGCAGACCACGGGTGGTACGCTAACGTCCCACCTAGCCCCAAGAGGTTAACACAGAATCCGGGAGGGCAGCAGCTGAGCATAAGACTATTATCTGCATAGTGCCCTCAGGCTAAGGACCCTGGGACTAACCACCTCTCTCTGCAACTGGATCCTGGACTTCCCTGGACGGGCCGCCCCAGGTGGTAAGGGTAGGAAATAACACATCCCCCACGCTGATCCTCAACACAGGGGCCCCTCAGGGGTGCGTGCTCAGCCCCTCCTGTACTCCCTGTTCCCTCATGACTGCACGGCCAGCACCGACTCCAACACCATCATTAAATTTGCCGGTGACACAACAGTGGTAGGCCTGATCACCGACAATGATGAGACAGACTATAGGAGTGGAGGTCAGAGACCTGGCCGTGGTGCTAAGGAAACAACCTCTCCCTCAACGTGATCAAGACAAAGGAGATGATTGTGGACTCCCAGGAAAAAGAGGACCCGAGCACGCCCCATTCTCATCAACAGGGCTGCAGTGGAG
>NW_025550729.1:0-43687 GCF_905237065.1 Salmo salar
ATAATGTCCTAGGGTTGTCATCTGATGAAGATCATCAAAGGTTAGTGCTGCATTTAGCTGTGGTTTGGGTTTATGTGACATTATATGCTAGCTTGAAAAATGGGTGTCTGATTATTTCTGGCTGGGTACTCTGCTGACATAATCTAATGTTTTGCTTTCGTTGTAAAGCCTTTTTGAAATCGGACAGTGTGGTTAGATTAACGAGAGTCTTGTCTTTAAAATGCTGTAAAATAGTCATATGTTTGAGAAATTGAAGTAATAGCATTTCTAAGGTATTTGAATAACGCGCCACGGGATTCAACTGGCTGTTGAGTAGGTGGGACGATTTCGTACCGCCGACCCTAGAGAGGTTAAGGTCCCAAAGTACACAGTGGCCTCCAACATTCTTAAATGGAAGAAGATTGGAACCACCAAGACTCCTCCTGGAGCTGGCCACCCAGCAATGAAACTGAGCAATCGGGCGAGAAGAGCCTTGGTCAGGGAGGTGACCAAGAACCCAATGGTCACTCTGACAGAGCTCTAGAGTTCCTCTGTGGAGATGGGAGAAACTTCCAGAAGGACAACAATCTCTGCAACACTCCACCAATTAGGCCTTTATGGTAAAGTTGCCAGATGGAAGCCAGTCCTCAGTAAAAGGCAAATGACAGCCCACTTGGAGTTTGCCAAAAGGCACCTAAAGACTCTCAGACCATGAGAAACAAGACTATTTGGCCTGAATGCCAAGCGTCCCATCTGGACGAAACCTAGTACCATCCCTACGGTGAAGCATGGTGGTGGCAGCATCATGCTGTGGGGATGTCTTTCAGCGGCAGGGACTGGGATTGAGGCAAAGATAAACGGAGCAAAGTACTGCTCCAGAGCGCTCAGGACCTCAGGCCGGGGCCAAGGTTCACCTTCCAACAGGACAACGACCCTAAGAACACAGCCAAGACAATGCAGGAATGGTTTCTGGACAAGTCTCTGAATGTCCTTGAGTGGCCCAGCCAGAGCCCGGACTTGAACCCGATCTAACATCTCTGGAGAGACCTAAAAATAGCTGTGTATCAATGCTCACCATCCAACCCGACAGAGCTTGAGACGATCTGCAGAGAAGAATGGGAGAAACTCCCCAAATACAGGTGTGTCGAGCTTGTAGTGTCATACCAAAGAAGACTCGAGGCTGTAATCGCTCCCAAAGGTCCTTCAATAAAGTACTGAGTAAAGGGTCTGAATAGTTATGGAACTGTTATATTCCCGTTTTTTTGTATTTTTAATGTTAGCATTAATTTCGAAAGAAAAATAGTTTTTGCTTTGTCATTATGGAGTATTGCGTGTAGATTGATGAGGGGGGAAAAACTATTTCATCAACAAATGTGGAAAAAGTCTGAGGTCTGAATACTTTCCGAAGGTACTGTATGTACATATAGGTAGTGGTAAAGTAACTAGGCAACAGTATATATAATAAACAGTAGCAGCAACTCATGTGGTGAGTGTGAAAGTATGTGTGTGTGTTTATGGCGTTTGTATGCGTGTGTGGGCGTATGGATTGTGTGTGTGTGTGTGTGTGTGTGTGTGTGTGTGTGTGTGTGTGTGTGTTGGGGTGTCAGTGTAAGTATGTGTGAGTGTGTGGGTAGAGTCCAGTGTTTGTGCATAGTCACTGCAACAGAGTTAGTGAAAAAAGGGTCAATGCGGGTAGTCCGGGTAACCATTTGATGAACTACCTGTTTAGCAGTCCTATGGCTTAGAGGAAGAAGCTATTCAGGATCCTGTTGGTTCGAGACTTGGTGCCCTGGTACCGCTTGCCATGTGGTAGCAGAGAGAACAGTCTATGGCTTGGGTGGCTGGAGTCTGACATTTTTTGGGGCCTTCCTCTGACACCTACTGGTATAGAGGTCGTAGATGGCAGGGAGCTCGGCTCCAGTGATGTACTGGGCCGTACTCATCACCCTCTGTAGTGCCTTGCGGTCGGGTGCCTTGCAGTTATCATACCAAGTGGTGATGTAGCCAGTCAAGATGCTGTCATTGCTGAAGCTTTAGACATTTTGGAGGATCTGAGGGACATTGCTAAATATTTTCAGCCTCCTGAGGGGGAAGAGGTGCTGTCGTGCCCTCTTCACAACTGTGTGTGTGTGGACCCTGTTATTTCCTTAGTGATATGGATTAGCTCCTTTGTCTTGCTGACATTGAGGGACAGGTTCTTGTCCTGGCACTACACTGCCAGGAGTCTGACCTCCTCCCTATATGCTGCATCATCATCATAGGTGGTCAGTCTTACCACCGTCGTGTTGTCAGTAAACTCGTGGGTGAATGGGGAGTACAGGAAGGGATTAAGCACACACCCCTGAGTGGCCCTCATGTTGATGGTCAGAGTGGCGGATGTGTTGTTGCCTACCACCTGGGGGTGGCCTGTCAGGAAGTCCAAAGAGATTGCTTCCTCTGTGGATCTGTTACGGCGGTAGGCGAATTGGAGTGGGTCCAGGGCACAGTGACTATGGTGATCTATTTAAAACAAGTTGGTATTGCAGACCGGGTCAGGGATAGGAAAATGTCAGTGAAGACACTTGGCAGCTGGACAGCGCATGCTCTAAGTACATGTCTTGGTATTCCGTCTGGCCCCGTGGCCTTGCGAATGTTAAGCTGTTTAAAGATTTTACTCATGTCAACTACAAAGAGCGAGATCACAAAGTCGTCCGGAACAGCTGGTGCTCTCATGCATAGTTCAATGATGCTTGCCTCGAAGTGAGCCTAGAAGGCATTTGGCTTGTTTGGTATGATCACATCGCTGGTAAGCTCGTGGCTGGGTTTCCCTTTGTAATTTTTGATAGTTTGCAAGCCCTGCCACATCCGTCAATTGTCAGAGCTGGCGTAGTAGGTTTCGATTGTAGTCCTGCATTGGCACTTAGCCAATTTGATGGTTTATTAGGGGTCGTAAGGGGATTTATTATAAGCGTCCGGATTAGTGTCCCGCTCCTTGAAAGCGGCAGCTCTAGCCTTTAGCTCAGTGCGGATGCTACCTGTAATCTGTGGCTTCACGTTGGGATATGTACGTACTAGGGATGCAACGGTACACAGTATGTTGTCGAACCGTTCGGTACGCCCTCTGCGGTTCAATACGCACACATGAACCGCGGAACTACGATATGCCAGTCATTTTTCAATAATTTCCGAAACTTGCTTATTGCGCTGCAGACTACATGCACGCAGACTACATGCACGTCGTACATTCAGATCCAGAGATCCAGACGCGCAGTTTGTGAACAGGCTTGGCAGGCAACTGCTTGGGCCACAGGCCATTTGGGGTCTCCTGAGGGCTGACAAACTTTACTCCACAGCAATGTCTCAAAATGTGGAAACCGCAGTGACCGCAACCCTCTCTCCCTTAAACAACTAATGGACGATTTGCAATGACACCTCAGTAGGAAACCTCCCTAAAGGGGCCCCATGAAGAGATGGGGAAACTAAAAACAAATATTCTCTCAGCCCCAACGTGCCAATGGCGAGCGCTAGCGAGACAGAGAGAAGCACATTTGAAGAGGCACCACCGTCTTTCAAATCCGGTGTGTGGGAACATTTTGGATTCAGCATTCAATACGATGACGAGGGTAAGAAGACCGAAAACAAACAAAGTACAGTCTGCAAGCATTGCTTTGTCACTGTCGGCTACTCGATAGAAACACTTCTAACATGATATCATAACTCAAGGTGAGACCCAGATGCAGACACAAGAGGCAGGTGGTTTCAGTCTTAAATGCTTAATAATCCAAAAAGGAGTAGGCAAGGGAATGGTCGTGGACAGGCAAAAGGTCAAAACCAGATTAGAGTCCAGGAGGTACAGAGTGGCAGGCAGGCTCGAGGTCAAGGCAGGCGGAATGGTCAGGGAGGCGGGTACAGAGTCCAGAAACAGGCAAGAGTCAAAACCAGGAGGACTAGAAGGAGGAGAAATAGCAAAAGCAGGAGAACAGGAAAAACCGCTGGTTGACTTGGACATACAAGACGAACTGGCACAGAGAGACAGGCAACTCAGGGATAAATACACTGGGGAAAACAAGTAACACCTGGAGGGGTGGAGACAATAACAAGGACAGGTGAAACAGATCAGGGTGTGACAGATGTGTCATTTACCTCGCCATTACCCGGCCGAATCCCTTGCAGGTGGAGCTGGAGCAAGGACAGTCCACTTGTTAGCGAAAACACAACAATCTCTCGCGGCTGCCTTCCAACAACAATTTGCGACAAATTCAGAAAAACATAAAGAAATAATGAAAGCAGTGGGAGTATTCATAGCCAATGATTTGCAGCCGGTGGTTACTGACTCAGACTACCGTCACCTGATGAAAAAAATTTAACCGCGTTACAATGTCCCCTCTCGCACACATTTCAGCTGCAAAGTCATTCCCAAACTCTATGAATCATCACGGAGAGAATTTGTAGACGAATTGACAAAGACACCCTATCTTGCTCTCCACGGATAGTTGGACCTCCAGAGCAACTCAAAGCTACCTCACTGTGACGGTTCACTGTATACTGGACTGGGAGATGAAGAGCTACGTGTTGCAAACGTGTTGAGTTTTACAAGTGCTCACTTTTCTTAACCTGTTGGGGCTAGGGGGCAGTATTTTCACGGCTGGATAAAAAAACGTACCTGATTTAATCTGGTTACTAATCCTACCCAGTAACTAGAATATGCATATACTTATTATATATGGATAGAAAACACTCTAAAGTTTCTAAAACTGTTTGAATGGTGTCTGTGAGTATAACAGAACTCATTTGGCAGGCAAAACCCTGAGACATTTTCTGACAGGAAGTGGATACCTGATGTGTTGAATTACCTTTAAGCCTATGCCATTTAAACACACAGGGGTTGATTAATGTTTTGGCACTTCCTATTGCTTCCACTAGATGTCACCAGCCTTTACAAAGTGTTTTGAGTCTTTTACTGTGAGATCTGACCGAACAAGAGCCATGGAACGGTGATGGCCGATTAGACTCTGGCGCGCGAGTTCATGTTGGGTACCCTCGTTCCAATACGTTATAAAAGAGAATGCATTCGTCCACCTTGAATATTATTCATGTTCTGGTTAAAAAGGCACTAATGATTTATGCTATACAACGTTTGACATATTTGAACGAACGTAAATATATTTTTCCCCTCTTTCATGACAGAAGTCCGGCTGGCTTAGATCATGTGCTAACAACACGGATCTTTTTGGATATAAATGATGAGCTTTTTTGAACAAAACTACATTCGTTATGGACCTGGGATGCCGGGAAGTGACATCTGATGAAGAGAATCAAAGGTAATGGATTATTTACATAGTATTTTCGATTTTAGAACTCTCCAACATGGCCGTTTGTCTGTATAGCAAAGCATATTTTTCTGGGCGCAGTGCTCAGATTATTGCAAAGTGTGATTTCCCAGTAAGGTTATTTTTAAATCTGGCAAGTTGATTGCGTTCAAGAGATGTAAATCTATAATTCTTTAAATGACAATATAATATTTTACCAATGTTTTCTAATTTTAATTATTTAATTTGTGGTGCTGACTTGACTGCCGGTTATTGGAGGGAAACGATTTCCTCAACATCAATGCCATAGTAAAACGCTGTTTTTGGATATAAATATGAACTTGATAGAACTAAAAATGCATGCATTGTCTAACATAATGTCCTAGGAGTGTCCTCTGATGGAGATTGTAAAAGGTTAGTGCATCATTTTAGCTGGTTTTATGGTTTTGGTGACCCTGTCTTTGAATTGACAAAACATTACACACAGCTATTGTCAATGTACTTTCCTAACATAATCTAACTTTATGCTTTCGCCGTAAAACCTTTTTGAAATCGGACAACGTGGTTAGATTAAGGAGATGTTTATCTTTCAAAGGGTGTCACCAAAACCATAAAACCAGCTAAAATGATGCACTAACCTTTGACAATCTCCATCAGATGACACTCCTAGGACATTATGTTAGACAATGCATGCATTTTTAGTTCTATCAAGTTCATATTTATATCCGAAAACAGCGTTTTACTATGGCGTTGATGTTCAGGAAATCGTTTCCCTTCAATAACCGGCAGTCAAGTCAGCACCACAAATTAAATAATGAAAATTAGAAAACATTGGTAAAATATTATATTGTCATTTAAAGAATTATAGATTTACATCTCTTGAACGCAATCGACTTGCCAGATTTAAAAATAACCTTACTGTGTCTAAATAGCTAGCCCGTGATGCCTGGGCTATGTACTTAGAATATTGCAAAATGTGCTTTCACCAAAAAGCTATTTTAAAATCGGACATATCGAGTGCATAGAGGAGGTCTATCTATAATTCTTAAAATAATTGTTATGCTTTTTGTGAACGTTTATCGTGAGTAATTTAGTAAAATGTTAGCGAATTCCCCGGAAGTTCTGAACGTCACATGCTAATGTAAAAAGCTGGTTTTTGATATAAATATGAACTTTATTGAACAAAACATGCATGTATTGTATAACATAATGTCCTAGGGTTGTCATCTGATGAAGATCATCAAAGGTTAGTGCTGCATTTAGCTGTCTTCTGGGTTTTTGTGACATTATATGCTAGCTTGAAAAATGGGTGTCTGATTATTTCTGGCTGGGTACTCTGCTGACATAATCTAATGTTTTGCTTTCGTTGTAAAGCCTTTTTGAAATCGGACAGTGTGGTTAGATTAACGAGAGTCTTGTCTTTAAATAGCTGTAAAATAGTCATATGTTTGAGAAATTGAAGTAATAGGATTTTTAAGGTTTTGAAAATCGCGCCACAGGCTTCAACTGGCTGTTACGTAGGTGGGACGAATTCGTCCCGCCTAGCCCAGAGAGGATATCCAGAAGCTATTTTTCATCATAAGAAAATATGGCGGAGACATTGTGAACAAAAAAAGTTTAAATCAGTGTAAATAAACATATAGTTGAACTCATTTAAACTCGTTTTTAAACCACTCCAAATTTCATCATAACAAACTATAGTTTTGGCAAGTCGGTTAGGACATCTACTGTTTGCATGACAAAATAAAGTTTTCCAACAATTGTTAACAGACAGATTATTTCACTTATAATTCACTGTATCACAATTCCAGTGGGTCAGAAGTTTACATACACTAAGTTGACTGTGCCTTTAAACAGCTTGGAAAATTCCATAAAATGATGTCATGCTTTAGAAGCTTCTGATAGGCTTATTGACATAATTTGAGTCAATTGGAGGTGTACCTGTGGATGTATTTCAAGGCCTACCTTCAAACTTACTGCCTCTTTGCTTGACATCATGGGAAAATCAAAAGAAATCAGCCCCCCGAACAATTGTAGACCTCCACAAGTCTGGTTCATCCTTGGAAGCAATTTCCAAACGCCTAAAGGTAACACGTTCATCTGTTCAAACAATAGTACGCAAGTATAACACCATGGGACCACACAGCAGTCATACCTCTCAGGAACGAAGAAGGAGACACGTTCTATCTCCTAGAGATGAACGTGCTTTGGTGCAAAAAGTGCAAATCAATCCCAGAACAACAGCAAAGGACCTTGTGAAGATGCTGGAGGAAACAGGTACTAAAGTATCTATATCCACAGTAAAACGAGTCCTATATCGACATAACCTGAAAGTCCGCTCAGCAAGGAAGAAGCCACTGCTCCAAAACCGCCATAAAAAAGCCAGACTACGGTTTGCAACTGAACATGGGGACAAAGAAAAATACTTTTTGGAGAAATGTCCTCTGGTCTGATGAAACAAAAATAGAACTGTTTGGCCATAATGACTATCGTTATGTTTGGAGGATAAAGGGGGAGGCTTGCAAGCCGAAGAACCTATCCCAACCGTGAAGCACGGGGGTGGCAGAATCATGTTGTGGGGGTGCTTTGCTGCAGGAGGGACTGGTGCACTTCACAAAATATATGGCATCATGAGGAAGCATAATTATGTGGATACATTGAAGCAACATCTCAAGACATCATTCAGGAAGTTAAAGCTTGGTCGCAAATGGGTCTTCCAAATGGACAATGAACCCAAGCATACTTCCATAGTTGTGGCAAAATGGCTTAAGGACAACAAAGTCAAGGTATTAGAGTGGCCCTCACAAAGCCCTGACCTCCATCCTAAAGAAAATTTGTGGGCAGAACTAAAAAAGCGTGTGCGAGCAAGGAGGCCTACAAAACTTACTCAGTTACACCAGCTCTGTCAGGAGGAATGGGCCAAAATTCACCCAACTTATTGTGGGAAGCTTGTGGAAGGCTACCTGAAACATTTGACCCAAGTTAAACAATTTAAAGGCAATGCTACCAAATACTAATTGAGTGTATGTAAACTTCTGACCCACTGGGAATTTGATGAAAGAAATTAAAGCTGAAATAAATCATTCTCTCTACTATTTCACATTCTTAAAATAAAGTGGTGATCCTAACTGACCTAAGGCAGTGAATTTGTATTGGGATTAAATGTCAGGAATTGTGAAAAACTGAGTTTGAATATATTTGGCTATGTAAATTTCCAACTTCAACTGCTCGTTTTTTTTTCACCTTTATTTAACCAGGTAGGCAAATTGAGAACAAGTTCTCATTTACAATTGCGACCTGGCCAAGATAAAGCAAAGCAGTTTGACACATACAACAACAGAGCTACACATGGAGTAAAACAAACACAGTCAATAATACAGTAGAAAAATAAGTCTATATACAATGTGAGCAAATGAGGTGAGATAAGGGAGGTAAAGGCAAAAGAAAGGCCATGGTGTCGAAGTAAATACAATATAGCAAGTAAAACACAGGAATGGTAGATTTGCAGTGGAAGAAAGTGCAAAGTAGAAATATAAATAATGGGGTGCAAAGGAGCAAAATAAATAAATAAATACAGTGGTGGAAGAGGTAGTTGTTTGGGCTAAATTATAGATGGTTTATGTACAGGTGCAGTAATCTGTGAGCAGCTCTGACAGCTGGTGCTTAAAGCTAGTGAGGGAGATAAGTGTTTCCAGTTTTAGAGATTTTTGTAGTTCGTTCCAATCATTGGCAGCAGAGAACTGGAAGGAGGCGGCCGAAGAAGGAATTGGCTTTGGGGTGACCAGAGAGATATACCTGCTGGAGCGTGTGCTACAGGTGGGTGCTGCTATGGTGACCAGCGAGCTGAGATAAGGGGGAACTTTACCTAGCAGGGTCTTGTAGATGACTTGGAGCCAGTGGGTTTGGCGACGAGTATGAAGTGAGAGCCAGCCAACAAGAGCGAACAGGTCGCAGTGGTGGGTAGTATATGGGGCTTTGGTGACAAAACGGATGGCACTGTGATAGACTGCATCCAATTTATTGAGTAGGGTATTGGAGGCTATTTTGTAAATGACATTGCCGAAGTGGAGGATCGGTATGATGGCCAGTTTTACAAGGGATGAACTAACATGCCAATGAAAATGGGAAATGGTGAGTAAGGACAATGGTGACAGCTATAGAACATGAACCCATAGTTAACCTGAATTCAATCCATGTCAATATGATGTCAGAGTAGCAGTTGGTGATCAGGAAGCCTAGTGTGAGTCCTTTCTGTCCCTGCTCTCAGGCCTGGGCCCGTATCCACAAAACGTTTCAGAGTAGAGCATTGGTCGTAAATCCTGAGAAAAGAGACATTTTGCTCCTACTCTTGTGGGTAAAAATAAAAGCTATGCATGAAGCCTCTTTAGTCATAATAATCACTCCTAGTCGACAGATAGTTAGGACACCTCATGAGCTGTGCTAATCAGTTAACTCTTACATCTAGACGTTCCGCTAGCGGAACACCGCTTCAATATCCAATGATAGGGCGTGGCACGAAATACAAACTCCTCGAAAATCCGAAAACTTCCATTTTTCAAACATATGACTATTTTACACCATTTTAAAGACAAGACTCTCCTTTATCTAACCACACTGTCTGATTTCAAAAAGGCTTTACAACGAAAGCAAAACATTAGATGATGTCAGCAGAGTACCCAGCCAGAAATAATCAGACACCCATTTTTCAAGCTAGCATATAATGTCACATAAACCCAAACCACAGCTAAATGCAGCACTAACCTTTGATGATCTTCATCAGATGACACCCCTAGGACATTATGTTATACAATACATGCATGTTTTGTTCAATCAAGTTCATATTTATATCAAAAAACAGCTTTTACATTAGCATGTGACGTTCAGAACTAGCATTCCCACCGAACACTTCCGGTGAATTTACTAAATTACTCACGATAAACTTTCACAAAAAAACATAACAATTATTTTAAGAATTATAGATACAGAACTCCTTTATGCAATTGCTATGTCCGATTTTAAAATAGCTTTTCGGCAAAAGGACATTTTGCAATATTCTGAGTAGATAGCCCAGCCATCATGGCTAGCTATTTTGAACCCACCAAGTTTGGCCCTCACCAAACTCCGATTTACTATTAGAAAAATTTGATTACCTTTGCTGTTCTTCGTCAGAATGCACTCCCAGGACTTCTACTTCAATAACAAATGTTGGTTTGGTTCAAAATAATCCATAGTTATGTTCAAATATCCTCTGTTTTGTTCGTGCGTTCAAGACACTATCCGAAGGGTGACGAAGGGTGACGTGCCCGACGCGTTTCGTGACAAAACATTTCTAAGTATTCCATTACCGTACTTCGAAGCATGTCAACCGCTGTTTAAAATACATTTTTATGCGATTTTTCTTTTAAAAAAGCGGTAATATTCCGACCAGGATACCCTGTTTCAGTTCAAAGATGAAAAAAATAAAAAATGGTGTCGCCTCGTGCACGCGCCTCAGTCTCATTGTCCTCTGATGGACCACTATCCAAATGCGCTACTGTTTTTCAGCCAGGGGCTCCAAAGGCATCATTCACCGGTTTGCCGCCTTCTGAGAGCCTATGGGAGCCGTAGGAAGTGTCACGTTACAGCAGAGATCCTCAGTTTTCAATAAAGAGAGTGTAGAAGCCCAAGAAATGGTCAGAGACGGCACTTCCTGTAAGGAATCTTCTCAGGTTTTTGCCTGCCATATGAGTTCTGTTATACTCACAGACACCGTTCAGTTTTAGAAACTTTAGGGTGTTTTCTATCCAAAGCCAATAATTATATGCATATTCTAGTTTCTGGGCAATAGTAATAACCAGATTAAATCGGGTACGTTTTTTATCCGGCCGTGCAAATACTGCCCCCTATCCCCAACAGGTTAACAAGATTCCTAGGACCTTTTCTGAGATGCTTTGTGGATATGGGCCAAGGTCAGGGGCCATTTCCTTCTGCTCATTAGGCCCTGCAGGCTGGACACCATTAGGGCCCTCCCTTTCCAGCCGCGCTCCGCGCTGCAGCCCTGGTGACTGTCAAATTGACATTTCACCAACAGAAAGATGAACAAGCTGTTTGGCAGCAGGTGTAAACAGTGCCATTAAATCTCACCGTTGTTCTGCCCTCCCCATGCTCATTCACAAAGTACGGAAAACCTCCACCGAAACGTCCTTCCCCTCCCACACGCTGCCACCCCTTCATTGGGAAAGCATTAGCTCACTGCTGGCTCAATTAGGCCTATAGTTCTGAGGTGGACATAATGACTGCAATTAGGGACACCTTCAGAGCCAGACAAATCAGCCCGTTCAGCAGCTACAGGAATATGATGCTGTTAAGGTCACCGGCAGTCTGCGCACGTGAACAAAATACCAAGCATGGTTGTCACCACCATCACTGACACGGTTTTCTCTGTCTTAGGATGCACCTGAAACACCATGCCCAGTGATAATGGTAAGTGAAATGGCATCCCCTATGACATATGCATACTAAGAGTGGAGATTAGGTGAAGAGGAATGCATTATGTCTTTAAATTAATGTAGAATGCTGTAGTCTGAACATGTGCAGAATGGTTGATCATGCCAAAGCTAATCACTAGTCTTTAGGAGTCTGATATTCCAATAGTGAACAGTGGATCATTTAGAAACTAATCTGGTCGAGCCCTCTCTCTTTTCCGTCTCATTTTATTTTACCTTAGAGGCATCATCTCTTTAATCATCATGGCCATCATTGTAATTACCATTCACATCATCATAATCCTAAAGACATTAAACAGTCTGCCGCTAATTCTGCATGACAAAGAGCTGGGGCCTCGATAGCTAGCCTCACTGACTGACTGACTGCACTCTGTGTTAAACTAAATGAGTGGTGCCAAACTGGTTTTCCAATCAACACCGAGGAGGCAGTGTTGAATAATTAATGACAGAACTCTGACCAATCAACTTCCACTCAAACAGGAATAACATGTAGGTCACTAAATCATCCAGATCGCGCACATTTTTCCAACTAGAAAAAAGCTTTTTATTTATTATTATTATTATTTTTTACTCCTACAGTTTAATAACTAACTCTGTGAAAATGCCAATCCTTTGCACCTTGTGTGTGTTACCCAGACTCAACGGAATTCAGTTTCAATTTGTATTAACAAAACAGCTTATTGAATAATTTGTCTTATAATGATGGCAGTCTACCCCCACTCTAAAAGAAAGCTTGACCCGTGTGTATTGTAAAATGGTGGATGGGGATTTAGATAATGGGGTATTGGTGAACAGAAGCGTTGCAGAGTTTGGATAAGAACAGCTGTTTATTTCCTGAAGCTCAGCCAAAAGCCAAAACCCTAGGGTGAATCACTTTCCCCTATAGAGAGTGGGTTATAGGGCCTGAAGTTAAGAGTCTCTACTGCTGGTCTCTACCTCTGTCACAATTCAATGAAGCTTTCTGTCTGTTTTTTTTGGCCAGCTACAGGAGCATGTTTGTACTAATCAACCAACTCAGACTTTCTCATCACGGTCTTCCTCAAATTATGGGCATGTTCTGTCCTTATGAAGCAATGAATGTGTGGTGAATCTCTAGCCATCCTACATGTTATTAATATGTTTCTGGGTTGCCAGGCTCCATATCTGTCACTCACCTACTGTAGCTGGAGAATTGGCGTGTGTTCCTGTCCTCGTCAGGCATCCTGGGCCAAATGCTGTCACTATGTAAAACTAAACCTGAGAGAAACACTCTGCAGTGATGGAACAGTGCCTTATGAGATGCAGCAGAGGTGATAGGCTGTGAGTGTGATACAGATACAGGCCAATGGAGGAGGTGAGCAAGGAGGTAAACGTTCTGTACAATAAAATAAAGTGCTAACATTGTAGCTTTACACACCCTGCTTTGTACTTCAGGTGGAGCGCTACGGGCTGTCTATACTGGTGTGTCAGTTTAATACATTTATGTATGCTGCAAATAGGATCTAGGACACTGTGTGAGTACTTCAATAGTTGTCCATAGATAAACATAAGGGTCACTTTCAGTGGCGGTCAGTGCTGTTTTAATGAGCATGGCCTTATTTCTCTTACAGCATATTAGATGACTGTCAATTATATTCCATTCACCCAGCTCACTGTGACATCGATAGGTTTAGGCTACTACGTGATACTCGTATTTTCCCTGTACCCATCGTGAGGTTGCTACAACCTTGCCTATGAATGAAAGTTTACAACGTAGGTGCACAGGTCGGGAGAATTTTGCGTAATCAAGGTGACAGACAGTGACACGTTCAATACCGCCTTGCACACTCTTGCAATGATTACACCCTACAATCTAGGGTGTAATCATTAGTCCAACAGTTGAAAATTAGAGTTTCTATTAGACAAATTCAGGTATGTTTATCCCCGTTTCATTCCTTTTGCTTCTGTTTAAGAAATGTTTTTCAACAGAATCGGCAAAACGAATACACTCCTGACACACAAGCAAACACAGATCACTTTCATAACAGCCACATTAGAACACCATGATCACTTTCCTCGTTTTATGTATAATTGATTCTCGCAACTATCTGTGCGCTCTCCTCCTCTCACCTTTTTCATTTGCTTGTGGACTTCAGATGCCTCACAAGTCCACTACCGATAGCTTCATTAAATAGTACCCGCAAAACACCAGTCTCAACGTCAACAGTGAAGAGGCGAATCCGGGAGTTCCTCTGTCCAGTGTTCTTTTGCCCATTTTAATCTTTTCTTTTTATTGGCCAGTCTGAGATATGTATTTTTCTTTGCAACTCTGCCTAGATGGCCAGCATCCCGGAGTCTCCTCTTCACTGTTGATGTTGAGACTGGTGTTTTGCGGGTACTATTTAATGAAGCTGCCGGTAGAGGACTTGTGAGGTGTCTGTTTCTCAAACTAGACACTCTAATGTACCTGTTCTCTTGCTCAGTTGTGCACCGGGGCCACCCACTCCTCTTTCTATTCTGGTTAGAGCCAGTTTGCACTGTTCTGTGAAGGGAGTGGTACACAGCGTTGTATGAGATCTTCAGTTTCTTGGCAATTTCTCACATGGAATAGCCTTAGTTTCTCAGAACAAGAATAGGCTGATGAGTTTCAGAAGAAAAGACTTTGTTTCTAGACTTTTGGAGCCTGTAATCCAACCCACAAATGCTGATGCTCCAGATACTCAACTAGTCTAAAGAAGGACAGTTTTATTGCTTCTTTAATAAGGACAACAGTTTTCAGCTCTCCTAACATAATTGAAAAAGGGTTTTCTAATGATCAATTAGCCTTTTAAAATGACAAACTTGGATGAGCTAAAACAACGTGCTATTGGAACACAGGAGTGATGGTTGCTGATAATGGGCCTCTGTACGCCTATGTTGATATTCCATCCAAAAATTCAGCTGTTTCCAGCTACAATAGTCATTTACAACATTAACTTCTCTGAGCTAGGCGGGACGAATTCGTCCCACCTACGCAACAGCCAGTTGAATCCCGTGGCGCGATTTTCAAAAACCTTAGAAATGCTATTACTTCAATTTCTCAAACAATTGACTATTTTACAGCATTTTAAAGACAAGACTCTCGTTAATCTATCCACACTGTCCGATTTCAAAAAGGCTTTACAACGAAAGCAAAACATTAGATTATGTCAGCAGAGTACCCAGCCAGAAATAATCAGACACCCATTTGTCAAGCTAGCATATAATGTCACATAAACCCAAACCACAGCTAAATGCAGCACTAACCTTTGATCTTCATCAGATGACAATCCTAGGACATTATGTTATACAATACATGCATGTTTTGTTCAATCAAGTTCATATTTATATCAAAAACCAGCTTTTTACATTAGCATATGACGTTCAGAACTAGCATACCCCCCGCAAACTTCCGGTGAATTTACTTAATTACACACGATAAACGTTCACAAAAAACATAACAATTATTTTAAGAATTATAGATACAGAACTCCTTTATGCACTCGCTATGTCCGATTTTAAAATAGCTTTTCGGTGAAAGCACATTTTGCAATATTCAGAGTAGATAGCCCGGCATCACAGGGCTAGCTATTTAGACACCCACCAAGTTTAGCCCTCACCAAAGTCAGATTTACTATGAGAAAAATTGTATTACCTTTGCTGTTCTTCGTCAGAATGCACTCCCAGGGCTTCTACTTCAATAACAAATGTTGGTTTGGTTCAAAATAATCCATAGTTATGTTCAAATATCCTCTGTTTTGTTCGTGCATTCAAGACACTTTCCGAAAGGGTAAAGAAGGGTGACGCGCACGACACGTTTCGTGGCCAAAAAATTCTAAATATTACATTACCGTACTTCGAAGCATGTCAACCGCTGTTTAAAATCAATTTTTATGCAATTTTTCTTGTAAAAAAGCGATAATATTCCGACCGGGAAACCGTGTTTTAGTTCAAAGAGAGACAAAATAAAAACATGGGGTCGCCTCGTGCATGCGCCTCAGTCTCATTGTCCTCTGATCGACCACTTACCAAAGGCGCTAATGTTTTTCAGCCAGGGCCTGCCTCGACATCATTCAGCTTTTTCCCGGGTTCTGAGAGCCTATGGGAGCCGTAGGAAGTGTCATGTTACAGCAAAGATCCTACATTTTCAATAAAGAGAGTCAAGAAGCCTAAGGAATGGTCAGAGAGGGCACTTCCTGTACAGAATCTTCTCAGGTTTTTGCCTGCCATATGAGTTCTGTTATACTCACAGACACCATTCAAACAGTTTTAGAAACTTTAGGGTGTTTTCTATCCAAAGCCAATAATTATATGCATATTCTAGTTTCTGGGCAGTGGAAATAACCAGATTAAATCGGGTACATTTTTTATCCGGCCGTGTAAATACTGCCCCCTAGCCCTAACAGGTTAATTACCACAATATACTATTATGTATTATGTATGCATGTGTGGAGTAATTATCCACTGAGAATACATTCTCCAACCTACACAAGGAAATCTGTCTGAATAATTCTGATAGAACTAAGGTTTAAGAAACAGAATACAGATGCACATAGTTTGATCATTCTCCTTTCTATGATGATTCTTATCTTCCTCTCAGTACACTCTCCTGACTCGCTATGTTTGACGGTGTTATAGGCGTCGTAAGGATAGGACCAAGGCGCAGCGGGTAAAGTGCTCATCTTCTTAATTTCTTTAACCTCTTGGGGCTAGGTGGGACGCTAGCGTGCCACCCGTGGTGCACTCCATCAACAGCAGGTGCATTTCAAGAGCGGCAAATTTGAATCCAAATAAATGTCAAAATTCAAATTTTTCAAAAATACAACTATGTTACACCATTTGAAAGATAAACATCTCCTTAATCTAACCACGTTTTACGATTTCAAAAAGGTTTTACGGCGAAAGCATAAATTTAGAGTATGTTAGGACAGTACATTTACAAGAGTTGTGTGTAATGTTTTGTCAAGTCAAAGACAGGGTCACCAAAACCATAAAACCAGCTAAAATGATACACTAACCTTTTACAATCTCCATCAGATGACACTCCTAGGACATTATGTTAGACAATGCATGCATTTTTAGTTCTATCAAGTTGATATTTATATCCAAAAACAGCGTTTTACTATGGCATTGATGTTGAGGAAATCGTTTCCCTCCAATAACCGGCAGTCAAGTCAGCGTCACAAATTAAATAATTAAAATTAGAAAACATTGGTAAAATATTATATTGTCATTTAAAGAATTATAGATTTACATCTTTTGAACGCAATCAACTTGCCAGATTTAAAAATAACCTTACTGGGAAATCACACTTTGCAATAATCTGAGCACTGTGCCCAGAAAAATACGGCGTTGCGATACAGACTAGACGTCATGTTGGGGAGATCTAAAATCGAAAATACTATGTAAATAATCCATTACCTTTGATTCTCTTCATCAGATGTCACTTCCAGGTATCACAGGTCCATAACGAATGTAGTTTTGTTCAAAAAAGCTCATCATTTATGTCCAAAATCTCCGTCTCGTTAGCACATGATGTAAGCCAGCCGGACTTCTCGTCGTGAACGAGGGGAAAAAATATATTTCCGTTCGTTCAAACATGTCAAACGTTGTATAGCATAAATCATTAGGGCCTTTTTAACCAGAACATGAATAATATTCAAGGTGGACGAATGCATAGTCTTTTATAACGTATTGGAACGAGGGTACCCAACATGAAGTAGCGCGCCAGGTGTCTAATGGGACATCACCGTTCCATGGCTCTTGTTCGGTCAGATCTCCCTCCAGAAGACTCAAAACACTTTGTAAAGGCTGGTGACATCTAGTGGAAGCAATAGGAAGTGCCAAAATATTCCTAAACCCCTGTGTTTTTCAATGGGATAGGTTTAAAGTCAATACAACACATCAGGTATCCACTTCCTGTCAGAAAATGTCTCAGGGTTTTGCCTGCCAAATGAGTTCTGTTATACTCACAGACACCATTCAAACAGTTTTGGAAACTTTAGAGTGTTTTCTATCCATATATAATAAGTATATGCATATTCTAGTTACTGGGTAGGATTAGTAACCAGATTAAATCGGGTACATTTTTTTTATCCAGACGTGCAAATGCTGCCCCCTAGACCCAACAGGTTAAAGAAAACACTTAAACAAAATAAACAAACGACGAAAAACAGTTCCATAAGGCTCCCAGGCTATACAGAAAATAACCACCCACAAAACACAAGTGAAACAAACCTCAACTAAATATGGCCTCCAATTAGAGGCAACGACAACCAGCTTCCTCTAATTGGAGGTCCTACCAATAACCCAACATAGAAATAGAAAACTAGATTTAAACAGAAATAGAAAACATAGAACCTAAACCAAAAACACCGAAACACACAAAACAAACACCCCCTGCCACGCCCTGACCAAACTACAATGACAAATAACCCCTTTTACTGGTCAGGACGTGACAGACGGGATAATCTTGAATTACAACACTTGTCAAGAAGTGTTTTATTTGTCCTCGAAACCCCCACACAAACTTACAGATGTGCTAAAAGCGATCGCAGTTAGAATAAATGGCACATCCTGGACATAATTTTAAAGTTCTAGGATTCCCTTATGGTTTTTGTCTTCATATTGAGGGAAAAACACACCCATAAAATGCTACTAATGCTGCATTCATCTTCTCACCATTTTGTAATATGCATAATATTGTTCATTGTGCTGGATGATAAAGAAATACTACAAAGAGTTGGTGGCAAGTTAGGGTCATTTTAGTGATCCAAGAAAAATAGTCACCAATGATGTGCTTTTGAAAGGGAGGTTAGAGAGACAATTCATTGCTTCAGTCACCATTGCTTCAGTCACCATCACAACCATGAACTATAGACACACTGAATACATTCATGAATAAAGTTAACATACTGTCAAAGACCAATGGACAGGTAAGACTGCAGGAGTTCAGCATGTCATTACAAGTATGTATGCAGAAAACTCAGTAACAAAAAAACGAACTATTTTAAAAATCTAAGACTTTATGTAAAGCAGAAACTTCATGTAATTAACATATGGGACATTGGGAATAACCAGCAATGCCCCTACAGCTGCTCGTTTCTTACGCACACACTCATCCGTACAGTATGTTGATTATAGTGCCCTTTGGTGGAGCCAGTCTCTCCCATTGGTGATAATACAGCCTCACACTCTCCACATGTTTGCCCCTTGGCCTCACCAGTAGCAGCTGGCAGGGAACTATGATAAAGTTGGAGCCTTTCCTTCCCATTTACCCTCCAAGACATCTAATCTTTGTATTTCAGGTATAAAAAGATGGTCTGCCAGCCATTCAGCACAGCTCCAATTTCCCCTCTGACAATACCACTCCTGATGTTTCAAAGTCACCAGAAGTCCATTTCATACAGTGTGGCTATGGAGAAATAGAGAGAGAGAGAAAACGAAATTGACTGTGCTCCTCCAACAGCAGTATATGGTTATATGAAACATGCAATCATACCCACTGTCGAGGAGTTGGTGGAATCTTATAAGGTCTGTAGTCTTTCTGGCTTCTAGGTGCTGGAAAGTCATCATTCCAAAGTAAATGTGACAGCTTGGATAGATGTTGATTTATGGTGGCCCTCTTGCCCTCTGCACCTCTATCTCTCTGCCATCAGACGACATTTGCAAAGTTCACCATGGGTATGAAGTGCCATCCACCCATGCATTCCATTCTGAAACTAGTAGATATAGTGGTGACAAATTAAAATTTTTGAACAAATGTGGACAGCTACATCTTTTTTTCTCAATCTAGAAAATCTAATCTAATTTACTTGCACTTGGAGAGTTTTTGTGAACTACCATCATTTGCATTATACAGTACGTTATTTTAGTCTTCTTGAGAACCTGTACCTCTCTTTCATTTAAATTTTTTTCTATGTACAGTATATGATGGATGGATTGATGATGGATTGCATTTGTGTAGCTTTTCAACTAAGTGTCAAGGTAGTTCACCACTATGTTTGCAAGAATAAAACACAAGTAGTCAGTTCAAAAGCTCTTCAGAAATACCGCAATTGTTCAGGGTGTCAGATACAGTACTGACGCTTTCAATTAACTTTAGGGCATTCATAAACCCTTCATAAGGGTATTTCAAGTTAGATATTTAGGTCAACGATGCATATGACCGGGGCAAAAAATGCTGCTTCCAGGCAAGTTCAAATATATAGTACCAGTCAAAAGTTTGGACACACCGACAGTTTCTTTTTTTTTTTACTATTTTCTACATTGTAGAGTAATAGTGAAGACATCAAAACTATGAAATAATACATATGGAATCATATAGTAAGCAAAAAGTGTTGAACAAATCAAAATATATGTTATATTCCTCAAAGTATTAACTATCAAAATAAAGAGAGTCGCACACTCCATTCAGGTTGACCCTGAAGAAGGCTAAGTGATGCCGAAATGTTAGTAAATACCCAATACATTACTGGGATTGGTAATTACTGGGAGTTTATTATTAAGGAGTATGCGACTCTATTTATTTTGATAGTTTATAGTTTATTCGCCTTTAGTCAGCACCTCCACACAAACACATTTTTCTGGTTGTGTGCCAGCTCAAGTTTTTTATTCTAATATTCTTCAAAGTAGCCACCCATTGACTTGATTACAGCTTTGCACACTCTTGGTATTCTCTCAACCAGCTTCATGAGGAATGATTTTCCAACCATCTTGAAGGAGTTCCCACGTATGCTGAGCACTTGTTGGCTGCTTTTTGTTCACTCTGCGGTCCAACTCATACCAAACCATCTCAATTGGGTTGAGGTCAGGTGATTGTGGAGGTAAGGTCATCTGATGCAGTACTCCATCACTCTCCTTCTTGGTCAAATAGCCCTTACACAGCCTGAAGGTGTGTTGCGTCATTGTCCTGTTGAAAAACAAATGATAGTCCTACTGGTGCAAACCATATGGGATGGCGTATTGCTGCAGAATGCAGCGGTAGGCTTAATTACCAACAATGGCGAGATGGCCTACAGGGAGGAGGTGAGAGCCCTTGGAGTGTGGTGTCAGGAAAATAACCTCTCACTTAACATCAACAAAGCAAAGGAGATGATCGTGGACTTCAGGAAACAGCAGAGGGAGCACCCCCCCCCCCATCCACATCGATGGCACAGTAGTGGAGAAGGTGGAAAGTTTTAAGTTCCTCGGCGTACACATCACAGACAAACTGAAATGGTCCACCCACACAGACAGTATAGTGAAGAAGGCGCAACAGTGCCTCTTCAACCTCAGGTGGCTGAAGAAACTTGACTTGTCACTTAAAACACTTTTACAGATGCACAATCGAGAGCATCCTGACAAGCTGTATCATCACCTAGTACGGCAACTGCACCGCCCTCAACCGCAAGGCTCTCCAGAGGGTAGTGCGGTCTGCACAACGCATCACCGAGGGCAAACTACTTGCCCTCCAGGACACCTAAAGCACCCGATGTCACAGGAAGGCCAAAAAGATCATCAAAGTCAACAACCACCTGAGCCACTGCCCGTTCACCCCGCTATCATACATGAAGGGAACTCAAATGTGCCAGCTGTATGGTTAGTGCGAAAGTGCATATTGCAAATGTACGCTCCCTTACTAGACGTCCGACTACGTCCGATAAATCCGCGGACGGCGTCGGGCCGCTCACAGGGGCCGGATCTTCCAGGAAGTCATCGAACGGAGTCTCTCGGACCTTCCGTTTCCGTTTAATAACATTTTCAAATTTTGGTCATTTCTCTCCAGTTCCGGATTGTTCCACAGAAGGGCGAATGGAATCATATTGCAAATGTAACATATATCACCAATCACGACGCGGCTTTTTCTCCTAAACGGAAAAGACTTCGAAGACGAAACTCGGTGAACATGGGTTTGGCATAATGGGCAGTTGGCCCCGAATCGGATGGAGTCGAGGCCTCGACGCTTTTCGAGTTAAGGCCATTTTTCTGGGATTGAAAGTCAAACATGAAAATAGAGTGCTGATTTGACCGCTTCACATCAAACTACATGAGCCTACGGTGTCAGGAAAAAAAGAACCATGCATTTACCAATGTTCATTTCAGAGAAATTGTACAATGGCACATTGGTGATATTCAACAATAGGAGGTTTTTTTTCCTCAAAAAAGTTACAGAACCAGTTGCAGCGTGTTCAGATGAGTCCGTTAAGGTGGGTTTCGGAGCTCTGTGAGATTTCTGTGATTTTCTGTGATTTTCTGAAACAACACACACTTGTTCAACCCTCTGTAAATAAGTCAGTTCTTAACCGAAAGACTTAAAACACAATATTCTATAAGAGCCTAACGTTCAGCTTCCTGTGTCAACCAGAAGTGCCTTAAAATGGTGTCATAGGGGCTGTTTTGAAGGGTTAAAAAGGTAAGATCTTTCCACAACTTCATATGTGTGACTAGGCAACCCTCATGAACTGTAAATCAGTCATTTATCCCATCAGATGTCAAAGAAAAGCTCTCTCTCACACACACACACACACACACACACACACACACAGCAAGGATGGAGTGACACAGTACGGTGCTTAAAGACACAAAGAGCCTGCAATGGCATTACCATTATCTCTAGGCTGTGCCGAGTTCAATGAGACGCCCTGCTTGACCGTAGCTCGCTCGGTCTGAGCGCAGCGACCGTGAGAAAACTAGGCCCAAAATGATGCCTGCACCAATATGTCAAGTGCTTTTGGGTGACAGTGAGAGAACCGTTAGGGTTAGAAGCACAATTCAACCTCAGGAGCGTTCCTGACGCCCTCCCGAACTGTGCAAGCCTAACCTTGACCCTGTGGCATTAACCCTTCACAGTGAAAAGAAGGTGTTTAGATCAAAAAGTGTGCAATGACTTCTCTGCCCATAGGAATACATTGACTATTCTCCTAAATTCAACCTGAAGCCTATGTGGGTTATGAATGCCTTATGAACCTGTCTTCTAAAACAAACAATCAGGCTACTGTGAGGTCTACCTGTGTCCATTCTAAGGTTCCTGGAGCAACCGGAAGTTGTTAAAATCACCCTAGAGCTATTGTCATATAAGCAACCTGCATATTGTAAAAATCACGCAACTCAACCATGTGTCATTCAGTCAATTCTTAAGGTAGAGGCTTCATATTCAGGATTCTGTTTATGCCTACCCAAAAGACAACGTGTGTTGAGTATGAACTTCCTGTGACAAGCGGAAGTTGTTAAAAACAGCCTAGAGCTTTTGACATTTAACCTGTTAGGGCTAGGGGGCAGTATTGACACGGCTGGATAAAAAACGTACCCGATTTAATCTGGTTACTACTCCTGCCCAGTAACTAGAATATGCATATAATTATTGGCTTTGGATAGAAAACACCCTAAAGTTTCTAAAACTGTTTGAATGGTGTCTGTGAGTATAACAAAACTCATATGGCAGGCAAAAACCTGAGAAGATTTCATGCAGGAAGTTCTTCTTGTCTCTGTTTATTGAAGAGTGAGGATCTTAGCTATAACGTGACACTTCCTACGGCTGCCATAGGCTCTCAGAAGGCGGCAAAATGCTGAATCGTGGCTTTGCAGGCTCTGGCTGAAAAAAAGTAGCGCGTTTGGGTAGTGGCTGGTTACAGTACTGTGAGACTCAGGCTCGTGCCCGCGTCGACCGAAAGCTTTCTTTTCCTTTGTCTGTTTACCTAAAAGGATATTCCCGGTCGGAATATTATTGCTTTTTTCCGAGAAAAATGGCATAAAAATGGATTTTAAACAGCGGTTTACATGCTTCGAAGTACGGTAATGGAATATTTAGATTTTTTTTGTCACGAATTGCGCCATGCGCACGACCCTTATTTACCATTCGGATAGTGTCTGGAACGCACGAACAAAACGCCGCTGTTTGGATATAACGATGGATTATTTTGGACCAAACCAACATTTGTTATTGAAGTAGCAGTCCTGGGAGTGCATTCTGACGAAGACAACAAAAGGTAATCAAACTTTTGTAATAGTAAATCTGATTTTGGTGAAGGCTAAACTTGCCGGGTGTCTAAATAGCTAGCCCGTGATGGCTGAGCTATGTATTTTAGAATATTGCAAAATGTGCTTTCACCAAAAAGCTATTTTAAAATCGGACATATCGAGTGCATAGAGGAGTTCTGTATCTATAATTCTTAAAATAATTGTTATGCTTTTTGTGAACGTTTATCGTGAGTAATTTAGTAAATTGTTAGTAAATTCCCCGGAAGTTTGCGGGGGGGTATGCTAGTTCTGAACGTCACATGCCAATGTAAAAAGCTGGTTTTTGATATAAATATGACTTGATTGAACAAAACATGCATGTATTGTATAACATAATGTCCTAGGGTTGTCATCTGATGACGATCATCAAAGGTTAGTGCTGCATTTAGCTGTGGTTTGGGTTTTTGTGACATTATATGCTAGCTTGAAAAATGGGTGTCTGATTATTTCTGGCTAGGTACTCTGCTGACATAATCTAACGTTTTGCTTTCGTTGTAAAGCCTTTTTGAAATCGGACAGTGTGGTTCGATTAACGAGAGTCTTGTCTTTAAATAACTGTAAAATAGTCATATGTTTGAGAAATTGAAGTAATAGCATTTCTAAGGTATTTGAAAATCGCGCCACTGGATTAGACTGGCTGTTGCGTAGGTGGGACGAATTCGTCCCGCCTAGCCCAGAGAGGATAACCAGCACATTATGAAAATCACGCAACTCAACCCTGTGTCATTCAGTCAATTCTTAAGGTAGAGGCTTCATATTCAGGATTCTGTTTATGCCTACCCCAAAGACAACGTGTGTCTATTCTTTTTGCAAAAAAAACTAAAACACACACACACACAGCTTGGCCATAGGGATACAGTGTGGGGCTTAGAAGCTTAAACTGCCATCAATAGTTACTTTCGTTCAAACGATTCAAGAACCGTCAGACCTAGAGCTCCGAAACTTTAGAAACCTGTTCTAGAGCTCAAGTCGATAGTGCACGGTGAATTATGTGGCTCTAGACGGTTATCAGACCGAGAAACCACCTCGTGCATTTGCAATATGTTCAATTCATTTTGAATATCACGGACATGGCGACATGTAGAAATGTTCCAGTGTCGCAAGACTAGGTTCATTGAAACCACCTCGGCCCATAGAGATGGACCCCAATGTCTCTGTCCGATAGCTCATTCAGGAACCCCGTGGTAACGCCCTGAAAAAGTGGATTTTCAGCACCAATTAACCTGTTATGGCTAGGGGGCAGTATTTTCACGGACGGATAAAAAACGTACCCAATTTAATCTGATTAGTACTCCTGCCCAGAAACTAGAATATGCATATAATTATTAGCTTTGGATAGAAAACACTCCAAAGTTTCTAAAACTGTTTGAATGGTGTCTGTGAGTATAACAGAACTCATTTGGCAGGCCAAAACCTGAGAAGATTCTGTACAGGAAGTACCCTGTCTGACCATTTCTTGGCCTTGTTGATTATCTCTATCAATTACAGGGGATCTCTGCTCTTACGTGACACTTTCTACAGCTCACATGGACTCTCAGAAGGCAGCAAAATGCTGAATTGTGGCTTTGCAGGCTCTGGCTGAAACAAAGTAGCGCGTTTGGGTAGTGGCTGGTTACAGTACTGTGAGACTCAGGCTCGTGCCCGCGTCGACCGAAAGCTTTGTTTTCTTTCCTCTGTTTAGCTAAATGGAGATTCCCGGTCGGAATATTATCGCTTTTTTTACGAGAAAAATGGCATAAAAATGGATTTTAAACAGCGGATGACATGCTTCGAAGTACGGTAATGGAATATTTAGAAATCTTTTGTCACGAATTGCACCATGCTCGCGACCCTGATTTACCATTCGGATAGTGTCTGGAAAGCACAAACAAAACGCAGCTATTTGGATATAACGATGGATTATTTTGGACCAAACCAACATTTGTTATTGAAGTAGCAGTCCTGGGAGTGCATTCTGACGAAGACAACAAAGGTAATCAAACTTTTGTAATAGTAAATCGGAGTTTGATCAGGGCTAAACTTGGTCGGTGTCTAAATGGCTAGCCGTGATGGCTGGGCTATCTACTGAGAATATTGCAAAATGTGCTTTCACCGAAAAGCTATTTTAAAATCGGACATATCGAGTGCATAGAGGAGTTCTGTATCTATAATTCTTAAAATAATTGTTATGCTTTTTGTGAACGTTTATCGTGAGTAATTTAGTAAATTCACCGGATGTTTGCGGGGGTATGCTAGTTCTGAACGTCACATGCTAATGTAAAAAAGGTGGTTTTTGATATAAATATGAACTTGATTGAACAAAACATGCATGCATTGTATAACATAATGTCCTAGGGTTGTCATCTGATGACGATCATCAAAGGTTAGTGCTGCATTTAGCTGTGGTTTTGTTTTTTGTGACATTATATGCTAGCTTGAAAAATGGGTGTCTGATTATTTCTGGCTGGGTACTCTGCTGACATAATCTAATGCATTGCTTTCGCTGTAAAGCCTTTTTGAAATCGGACAGTGTGGTTAGATTAACGAGAGTCTTGTCTTTAAAATGCTGTAAAATAGTCATATGTTTGAAAAATGGACGTTTTCGGATTTTAGAGGAATTTGTATTTCGCGCCACGCCCATCATTGGATATTGGAGCAGGTGTTCCGCTAGCGGAACGTCTAGATGCAAGAGGTTTTAAGCTGTTAGGGCTAGGGGGCAGTTTTGACACGGCTGGATAAAAAACGTACCCGATTTTGTCCTAGGTGTGTCATCTGATGAAGATCATCAAAGGTTAGTGCTGCATTTAGCTGTCTTCTGGGTTTTTGTGACATTATATGCTAGCTTGAAAAATGGGTGTCTGATTATTTCTAGCTGGGTACTCTGCTGACATAATCTAATGTTTTGCTTTCATTTTAAAGCCTTTTTGAAATCGGACAGTGTGGTTCTTCTGGAGGGAGATCTGACCGAACAAGAGCCATGGAACGATGATGGCCCATTAGACACCTGGCGCGCGAGTTCATGTTGGGTACCCTCGTTCCAATACGTTATAAAAGAGTATGCATTCGTCCACTTTGAATATTATTCATGTTCTGGTTAAAAAAGGCCCTAATGATTTATGCTATACAACGTTTGACATGTTTGAACGAACGTAAATATATTTTTTCCCCTCGTTCATGACGAGAAGTCCGGCTGGCTTACATCATGTGCTAACGAGACGGAGATTTTTGGACATAAATGATGAGCTTTTTTGAACAAAACTACATTCGTTATGGACCTGTGATACCTGGAAGTGACATCTGATGAAGAGAATCAAAGGTAATGGATTATTTACATAGTATTTTCGATTTTAGATCTCCCCAACATGACGTCTAGTCTGTATCGCAACGCGTATTTTTCTGGGCGCAGTGCTCAGATTATTGCAAAGTGTGATTTCCCAGTAAGGTTATTTTTAAATCTGGCAAGTTGATTGCGTTCAAGAGATGTAAATCTATAATTCTTTAAATGACAATATAATATTTTACCAATGTTTTCTAATTTTAATTATTTAATTTGTGACGCTGACTTGACTGCCGGTTATTGGAGGGAAACGATTTCCTCAACATCAATGCCATAGTAAAACGCTGTTTTTGGATATAAATATGAACTTGATAGAACTAAAAATGCATGCATTGTCTAACATAATGTCCTAGGAGTGTCATCTGATGGAGATTGTAAAAGGTTAGTGCATCATTTTAGCTGGTTTTATGGTTTTGGTGACCCTGTCTTTGAATTCACAAAACATTACACACAACTCTTGTAAATGTACTGTCCTAACATACTCTAAATTTATGCTTTCGCCGTAAAACCTTTTTGAAATCGTAAAACGTGGTTAGATTAAGGAGATGTTTATCTTTCAAAGGGTGTAAAATAGTTGTATGTTTGAAAAATTTGAATTTTGACATTTATTTGGATTCAAATTTGCCGCTCTTGAAATGCACCTGCTGTTGATGGAGTGCACCACGCGTGGGCACGCTAGCGTCCCACCTAGCCCATAGAGGTTAAAATCTATTTTTATGCCATTTTTCTCGTAAAAAAAAAGCGATAATATTCCGACCGGGAATCTGTGTTTAGGTTCAAAGACGATAGAAAATAAAAACATGGGGTCGACTCGTGCACGCGCCTCAGCCCATTGTCCTCTGATAGAGCACTTGCCAAAAGCGCTAATGTGTTTCAGCCTGGGGCTGGAATTACATCATTCAGCTTTTTCCCGCCTTCTGAGAGCCTATGGGAGCCGTAGGAAGTGTCACGTTACAGCAAAGATCCTCAGTCTTCAATAAACAGAGTCAAGAAGCTCAAGGAATGGTCAGACAGGCCACTTCCTGTAAGGAATCTTCTCAGGTTTTTGCCTGCCATATGAGTTCTGTTATATTCACAGACACCATTCAAACAGTTTTAGAAACTTTAGGGTATTTTCTATCCAAAGCAAATAATTATATGCATATTCTAGTTACTGGGCAGGAGTAGTAACCAGATTAAATCGGGTACGTTTTTTTATCCGGCCGTGCAAATACTGCCCCCTATCCCGAACAGGTTAAAGTGGCCAGAGATTTGAGTATGTATGTTGGCAGCAGCTTCTCTAATGTTAGTGATGGCTGTTTAACCTCTTGGGGCTAGGTGGGACGCTAGCGTGCCACCCGTGGTGCACTCCATCAACAGCAGGTGCATTTCAAGAGCGGCAAATTTGAATCCAAATAAATGTCAAAATTCAAATTTTTCAAAAATACAACTATGTTACACCATTTGAAAGATAAACATCTCCTTAATCTAACCACGTTTTACGATTTCAAAAAGGTTTTACGGCGAAAGCATAAATTTAGAGTATGTTAGGACAGTACATTTACAAGAGTTGTGTGTAATGTTTTGTCAAGTCAAAGACAGGGTCACCAAAACCATAAAACCAGCTAAAATGATGCACTAACCTTTTACAATCTCCATCAGATGACACTCCTAGGACATTATGTTAGACAATGCATGCATTTTTAGTTCTATCAAGTTCATATTTATATCCAAAAACAGCATTTTACTATGGCATTGATGTTGAGGAAATCGTTTCCCTCCAATAACTGGCAGTCAAGTCAGCGTCAGAAATTAAATAATTAAAATTAGAAAACATTGGTAAAATATTATATTGTCATTTAAAGAATTATAGATTTACATCTCTTGAACGCAATCAACTTGCCAGATTTAAAAATAACCTTACTGGGAAATCACACTTTGCAATAATCTGAGCACTGCGCCCAGAAAAATACGCGTTGCGATACAGACTAGACGTCATGTTGGGGAGATCTAAAATCGAAAATACTATGTAAATAATCCATTACCTTTGATTCTCTTCATCAGATGTCACTTCCAGGTATCACAGGTCCATAACGAATGTAGTTTTGTTCAAAAAAGCTCATCATTTATGTCCAAAAATCTCCGTCTCGTTAGCACATGATGTAAGCCAGCCGGACTTCTCGTCATGAACGAGGGGAAAAAATATATTTCCGTTCGTTCAAACATGTCAAACGTTGTATAGCATAAATCATTAGGGCCTTTTTAACCAGAACATGAATAATATTCAAGGTGGACGAATGCATACTCTTTTATAACGTATTGGAACGAGGGTACCCAACATGAACTAGCGCGCCAGGTGTCTAATGGGACATCACCGTTACATGGCTCTTGTTCGGTCAGATCTCCCTCCAGAAGACTCAAAACACTTTGTAAAGGCTGGTGACATCTAGTGGAAGCAATAGGAAGTGCCAAAATATTCCTAAACCCCTGTGTTTTTCAATGGGATAGGTTTAAAGTCAATACAACACATCAGGTATCCACTTCCTGTCAGAAAATGTCTCAGGGTTTTGCCTGCCAAATGAGTTCTGTTATACTCACAGACACCATTCAAACAGTTTTGGAAACTTTAGAGTGTTTTCTATCCATATATAATAAGTATATGCATATTCTAGTTACTGGGTAGGATTAGTAACCAGATTAAATCGGGTACATTTTTTTTATCCAGACGTGCAAATGCTGCCCCCTAGACCCAACAGGTTAATAGTCTGATGGCCTTGAGATAGAAGCTGTTTTTCAGTCTCAGTTCTAGCTTTGATGCACCTGTAATGACAACGCCTTCTGGATGTAAGGGAAAACCCCCCTGATTTGGACAAAATAACATGGGAAGATATTGGCAGAGCCGAATCATACACACAATTGTAAATACCACCGAAAGCGGTCCATCTCCATGCAAAACATATGGCAATTTTCCGATGGGGATTGCCAATTGTAACACCCTAAAATTCCTTTAGATTGGGAGCACGCTCCACCGTGGATTTTCATACAGCAAATGATACCCAAGTCAACACCCAAGGGTCAGATTTTGATAAAATAAATTTTTTGTTTGAAAACTTCTCACCCCGTTAAAAAAGTGGTTTCTGTACCGTTTTTTGATTTTTTTTTCAAATTTTTATGTCAATTACACATGTATAAGAGCTGTATGAACATGCTAATGACGTATTTTATTGACGTCGTTTTTTGGGTTGCTTTTGCTTGTGCACAAGGCATATGTTTTGTGCATTTGGAATATGATTTCATAGGAAAAAAGTGACATTTTCTTTTTTTTTGCAAAATGACATGTGCCAAATCACAGCAAATATCCAATAGATGGCTAGCGCTCTCCGCAGTGAATTTTCATATTGCAAATGTAACACAATTCAAGACCCAAGAGTCAAATTTAGAAAAAAATTACATTTAAAAAAAAAATGTTTCACCCCCTTAAAAAAGTGGTTTCTGGACCGTTTTTTGATTTTTTGGCGATTTTTATGTCAATTACACATGTATAAGAGCTGTATACTGTATACATACTTTTGACATATTTTATTGACATAATTTTTTGGGTTGTTTTTGCTTGTGCATAAGGCATATGTTTTGTGCATTTGGAAAATGATTTCATAGGAAGTCAAAAGTGACATATTTGATTGTGCATAAGGCATATGTTTTGTGCATTTGGAATATGATTTCATAGGAAGTCAAAAGTGACATATTTACTTGTGCATAAGGCATATGTTTTATGCATTTATAATATGATTTCATATGAAGTCAAAAGTGACCTTTTTTTCCTTTTTTTGCCAAATGCCATTAGAAATGTGCAAATAAAATGTCCAATTCTTTTTTTGTCAATTATACATGTATGAAAGTATTGAATGTGCCAAATCAGGATGTTTTTCCATTTGCCATGTACGATCATAGGAAGTCGGTTTCCAAACCCAAAAGTCAGTGAACCATGTTCCAAATGGCATTTATACTGCCCAAATGATATATGTTAAGCCATGAATCAACGCAGATGGTCTACTTGTCATGTATGACTCTGTTGCTTATAACATATTTAATGAATTTGACATGCTCAGAATGCATAATTGACTGGCCCGATGATCTCGGGATGGCCGTGCAGTGACTGTGGTTCCTCTCCATCGCTCATTGTGTTGATTTCATCATGTCAACTTTGGTGATATTTTTTGCTGTTGAATCATATTGCAAATGCGCGTTACGTTTGCAATATGATTCAATGGGCATTTAGCATCACGAATTTAGGCATGCTCAAAAATACTGCAGAAATCCATAATTGACTGTCCCGATTAACTGGGGATGACCGTGCAGTGACTGTGGTTCCTCTCCATCGCTCGTCACCCAGCAGTCAGCGTCCATCAGTCAATTAGATGTCATTCTGACACCAAACTGATACCATCTGACACCAACTCCACTTTTTCCAACTCGTATAGAAGCCAACTATCACATATGTCAGAGAAGGCCCATAATTCACAACGCTTTCAATTTTAACCATAAAAAAAAGAAAACACATAGTTACGTTCTAGCTGCGGGTCCAGCTCTGACATTATGTGTAGGCCTATGTGAGGCGACCCCGAATCCCATGTTTCGGCTCGATAGGTCATTCGGTGCCAGAGCAATGGCCTTAATTGGTGCTGAAAATCCACTTTTTCAGGGCGTTACTACGGGGTCCCTGAATGAGCTATCGGACAGAGACATTATGGGTCCGTCTCTATGGGCCGAGGTGGTTTCAATGCACCTAGTCTTGCGACTCTGGGACATTTCTACATGTCGCCATGTCCGTGATATTCAAAATGAATTGAACATATTGCAAATGCACGAGGCGGTTTCTCAGTCTGATAACCTTCTAGAGCCACATAATTCACTGTGCACTATCGACTTGAGCTCTAGAACAGGTTTTTAAAGTTTCGGAGCTCTAGGTCTGACGGTTCTTGAATCGTTTGAACGAATAACTATTGAAGGTGGTATAAGCCTCTAAGCCCCACACCATGTCCCTATGGCCAAGCTGTGCTCGTGTGTTTTAGTTTTTTTTTGCAAAAAGAATAGACACACGTTGTCTTTGGGGTAGGCATAAACAGAATCCTGAATATGAAGTCTCTACCTTAACCTTTTGGGGCTATGTGGGACGCTAGTGTGTCACCCGTGGTGCACCCTATCAACAGCAGGTGCATTTCAAGAGCGGCAAATTTGAAACCAAATAAATGTCGAAATTCAAATTTTTCAAACATACAACTATCTTACACCCTTTGAAAGATAAACATCTCCTTAACCTCTATGGGCTAGGCGGGACGAATTCGTCCCACCTACGTAACAGCCACTTGAAGCCAGTGGCGCGATTTTCAAAACCTTAAAAATCCTATTACTTCAATTTCTCAAACATATGACTATTTTACAGCTATTTAAAGACAAGACTCTCGTTAATCTAACCACACTGTCCGATTTCAAAAAGGCTTTACAACGAAAACAAAACATTAGATTATGTCAGCAGAGTACCAAGCCAGAAATAATCAGACACCCATTTTTCAAGCTAGCATATAATGTCACATAAACCCAGAAGACAGCTAAATGCAGTACTAACCTTTGATGATCTTCATCAGATGACAACCCTAGGACATTATGTTATACAATACATGCATGTTTTGTTCAATCAAGTTCATATTTATATCAAAAACCAGCTTTTTACATTAGCATGTGACGTTCAGAACTAGCATACCCCCCGCAAACTTCCGGAGGAATTCGCTAACATTTTACTAAATTACTCACGATAAACGTTCACAAAAAGCATAACAATTATTTTAAGAATTATAGATACAGACCTCCTCTATGCACTCGATATGTCCGATTTTAAAATAGCTTTTGGTGAAAGCACATTTTGCAATATTCTAAGTACATAGCCCAGGCATCACAGGCTAGCTATTTAGACACCCGGCAAGTTTAGCACTCACCATAATCATATTTACTATTATAGAAGTTTGATTACCTTTTGTTGTCTTCGTCAGAATGCACTCCCAGGACTGCTACTTCAATAACAAATGTTGGTTTGGTCCAAAATAATCCATCGTTATATCCGAATAGCGGCGTTTTGTTCGTGCGTTCCAGACACTATCCGAAATAGTAAAGAAGTGTCACGCGCATGGCGCAATTCGTGACAATAAAATTCTAAATATTCCATTACCGTACTTCGAAGCATGTCAACCGCTGTTTAAAATCAATTTTTACGACATTTTTCTCGTAGAAAAGCGATAATATTCCGACAGGGAATCTCCTTTTCGGCAAACAGAGGAAAAATCCCAAAGGCGGGGGGCGATCGGGGTCACGCGCATAAGCCCGTGTCCCTTCATTGGCCACTTGAGAAAGGCGATAATGTGTTTCAGCCTGGGGCTGGAATGACGACATTCTGTTTTTTCCCGGGCTCTGAGCGCCTATGGACGACGTGGGAAGTGTCACGTTAGAGCAGAGATCCTTAGTAAATGATAGAGATGGAAAAGAAGTTCAAGAAATGGTCAGACAGGCCACTTCCTGTAAAGGAATCTCTCAGGTTTTGACCTGCCATTTGAGTTCTGTTATACTCACAGACACCATTCAAACAGTTTTAGAAAATTTAGGGTGTTTTCTATCCATATGTAATAAGTATCTTCATATTCTAGTTACTGGGTAGGAGTGGTAACCAGATTAAATCGGGTATGTTTTTTATCCAGCCGTGTCAATACTGCCCCCTAGCCCTAACAGGCTAAACAGGTTAATCTAACCACGTTGTCCGATTTCAAAAAGGTTTTACGGTGAAAGCATAAAGTTAGATTATGTTAGGAGAGTACATTGACAATAGCTGTGTGTAATGTTTTGTCAATTCAAAGACAGGCGTCACCAAAACCATAAAACCAGCTAAAATGATGCACTAACCTTTGACAATCTCCATCAGATGACACTCCTAGGACATTATGTTAGACAATGCATGCATTTTTAGTTCTATCAAGTTCATATTTATATCCAAAAACAGCGTTTTACTATGTCGTTGATGTTCAGGAAATCGTTTCCCTTCAATAACCGGCAGTCAAGTCAGCACCACAAATTAAATAATTAAAATTAGAAAACATTGGTAAAATATTATATTGTCATTTAAAGAATTATAGATTTACATCTCTTGAACGCAATCGACTTGCCAGATTTAAAAATAACCTTACTGGGAAATCACACTTTGCAATAATCTGAGCACTGCGCCCAGAAAAATACGCTTTGCGATACAGACTAACCGCCATGTTGGAGAGATCTAAAATCGAAAATACTATGTAAATAATCCATTACCTTTGATTCTCTTCATCAGATGTCACTTCCAGGAATCCCAGGTCCATAACGAATGTAGTTTTGTTCAAAAAAGCTAATCATTTATGTCCAAAAGCTCTGTGTTGTTAGCACATGATCTAAGCCCGCCGGACTTCACTTCATGAACGAGGGGAAAAAATATATTTACGTTCGTTCAAACATGTCAAACGTTGTATAGCATAAATCATTAGGGCCTTTTTTAACCAGAACATGAATAATATTCAAGGTGGACGAATGCATTCTCTTTTAAAACGTATTGGAACGAGGGTACCCAACATGACCTCGCGCGCCAGAGTCTAATCGGCCATCACCGTTCCAAGGCTCTTGTTCGGTCAGATCTCATAGTAGAAGACTCAAAACTCTTTGTAAAGGCTGGTGACATCTAGTGGAAGCAATACGAAGTGCCAAAACATTAATCAGCCCCTGTGTGTTTCAATGGCATAGGCTTAAATGTAATTCAACACATCAGGTATCCACTTCCTGTCAGAAAATGTCTCAGGGTTTTGCCTGCCAAATGAGTTCTGTTATACTCACAGACACCATTCAAACAGTTTTAGAAACTTTAGGGTGTTTTCTATCCATATATAATAAGTATATGCATATTCTAGTTACTGGGTAGGATTAGTAACCAGATTAAATCGGGTACGTTTCTTATCCAGCTGTAAAATACTGCCCCCTAGCCCCAACAGGTTAAGAATTGACTGAATGACACAGGGTTGAGTTGCGTGATTTTCACAATGTGCAGGTTATCCTCTCTACGGTAGGGGGCTGTATTTTCACATCCGGATAAAAAACGTACCCGATTTTATCTGGTTATTACTACTGCCCAGAAACTAGAATATGCATATAATTGTTTGATTTGGATAGAAAACACCCTAAAGTTTCTAAAACTGTTTGAATGGTGTCTGTGAGTATAACAGAACTCATATGGCAGGCAAAAACCTGAGAAGATTCTGTACAGGAAGTGCCCTCTCTGACCATTTCTTGGCCTTCTACACTCTCTTTATTGAAAACTGAGGATCTCTGCTGTAACGTGACACTTTGTAAGGCTCCCATAGGCTCTCAGAAGGCGCCAGAATGTTGAATGATGACTCTGCTGTCCCAGGCTGAAAAACAGTAGCGCATTTGGTAAGTGGTCGATCTGAGAACAATGAGACGGGGCGCGCGTGCACGTGAAGAGTCCATTTTAGATTTTGAGTCTTTGAACGGAAAGGACGTCTCCCGGTCGGAATATTATCGCTTTTTACGGAAGAATCGCATAAAAATTGATTTTAAACAGCGTTTGACATGCTTCAAAGTACGGTAATGGAATATTTTGAATTTTTTTGTCACGATACGGCGTCCGCGGCGTCACGTTCTGATAGTGTCTTGAACTCAAGAACAAGACAGAGGATATGTGAACATAACTATGGATTATTTTAAACCAAAACAACATTTGTGGATGAAGTAGAAGTTCTGGGAGTGCATTCTGACGAAGAACAGCAAAGGTAATCCAATTTTCCTTATTGTAAATCTGAGTTTGGTGAGTGCCAAACATGGTGGGTGTCAAAATAGCTAGCCCATGATGGCGAGCTATCTACTCAGAATATTGCAAAATGTGCTTTTGACGAAAAGCTATTTTAAAATCGGACACCGCGATTGCATAAAGGAGTTCTGTATCTATAATTCTTAAAATAATTGTTATGTTTTTTGTGAACGTTTATCGTGAGTAATTTAGTAAATTCACCGGAAGTTTGAGGTGGGTATGCTAGTTCTGAACGTCACATGCTAATGTAAAAAGCTGGTTTTTGATATAAATATGAACTTGATTGAACAAAACATGCATACATTGTATAACATAATGTCCTAGGAGTGTCATCTGATGAAGATCATCAAAGGTTAGTGCTGCTTTTAGCTGTGGTTTTCGTTTTTGTGACATTATATGCTAGCTTGAAAAATGGGTGTCTGATTATTTCTGGCTTGGTACTCTGCTGACATAATCTAATGTTTTGCTTTCGTTGTAAAGCCTTTTTGAAATCAGACAGTGTGGTTAGATTAACGAGAGTCTTGTCTTTTAAAATGGTGTAAAATAGTCATATGTTTGAGAAATTGAAGTAATAGCATTTCTAAGGTATTTGAAAATCGCGCCACGGGATTCCACTGGCTGTTGAGTAGGTGGGACGATTTCGTCCCACATACCCTAGAGAGGTTATATGACAATAACTCTAGGGTGTTTTTAACAACTTCCGGTTGTCACAGGCAGCTCATACTCAACACACGTTGTCTTTGGGGTAGGCATAAACAGAATCCTGAATATGAAGCCTCTACCTTAAGAATTGACTGAATGACACATGGTTGAGTTGCGTGATTTTCACAATGTGCAGGTTATATGACAATTGCTCTAGGCTGTTTTTAACAACTTCCGGTTGTCACAGGAAGTTCATTCTCAACACACGTTGTCTTTGGGGTAGGCATAAACATAATCCTGAATATGAAGCCTCTACCTTAAGAATTGACTGAATGACACATGGTTGAGTTGCATGATTTTCACTATCTGCAGGTTATATGACAATAGCTCTAGGCTGTTTTTAACACCTTCCGGTTGTCACAGGAAGGTCTTACTCAACACACGTTGTCTTTAAGCGGGGCATCTTGTTGAACTCGACACAGCTTAGAGATAATGGTAATGCCATTGCAGGCTCTGTGCGTCATTAAGCACCGCACTCTGTTTCTCCATCCTTGCTGTGTGTGTGTGTGTGTGTTAGTTTGTGTGTGTGAGTGTGAGAGCTTTTCTTTGACATCTGATGGGATAAATGACTGATTTACAGTTCATGAGGGTTACCTAGTTACACATATGAAGTTTAGGAAAGATGTGACTTTTTTAACCCTTCAAAACAGCAACTCTGACCCAAATTTAAGGCACTTCTGGTTGGCACAGGAAGCTTAGAATCGACACATGTTGTATTTGGGGTAGGCTTAAACAGAATCCTGAATCTTAAGTCTTTACCTTAAGAATTGACTGATCTACAAAGGGTTGAATTGCGTGATTTTCACAATCTGCAGGTTGGTTATATCAAAACACCTTTAGGGTGTATTTATCAACTTCCGGTTGATCCAGGAAGCTTAGAATCAACACAGGTAGACCTCACAGTAGCCTGACGAATTGTCATCGCAGACAGGTTCATAAGGCATTTACCTTCACGAGTTTGACTTGCTCAAATATACTGCAGAAATGCATAATTGACTGTCCCGATGAACTGGGGATGGCTGTGCAGTGACTTCCTCTCCATCGCTCGTTATGTTGATTTCATCATGTCAACTTTGGTGATATTTTTTGCTGTTGAATCATATTGCAAATGCGCGTTACGTTTGCAATATGATTCAATGGGCATTTAGCGTCACAAATTTGGCATGCTCAAAAATACTGCAGAAATGCATAATTGACTGTCCCGATGAACTGGGGATGGCCGTGCGGTGACTGGTTCCTCTCCATTGCTCGTTGTGTTGATTTCATCATGTCAACTTTGGTGATATTTTTTGCTGTTGAATCATGTTGCAAATGCGCGTTACGTTTGCAATATGATTCAATGGGCATTTAGCATCACGAATTTAGGCATGCTCAAAAATACTGCTGAAATGCATAATTGACTGTCGCGATGAACTCGGTATGGCCGGACAGTGACTGTGGTTCTTCTCCATAGCTTGATGGTGACATGAGAGAAGTGGGACTGTCATTTCTTAGCGATTTTTTATAAAATGTCCAAAATGACTAGGGACGCCCCGTACTGGATGGGCACTGATGGGGGGTGCTCCCTACCCAACCGTGGACCCCTTGCACCCCCCTAAAGGCATTTTAAACCATTCTAAAAAAGATCTCCTGGTAACCCATTTCGGGTCACCATGTGCACGGATGCGCATTTGCAATATGTTTCAATGGGCCTTTACATCACGAATTTGGCATGCTCAAAAACACTGCAGAAATGCATAATTGACTGTCCTGATGAACTGGGGATGGCCGTGCAGTGACTGTGGTTCCTCTCCATGGCTTGAAGGTGACATGAGAGAAGTGGGACTGTCATTTTTTAGTGATTTTTTGTTGTTGTTGAAAAATGTCCAAAATGACTAGGGGCGCCCCGTACTGGATGGGCACTGATGGGGGGTGCTCCCTACCCAACCGTGGACCCCTTGCACCCCCCTAAAGGCATTTAAAACCATTCTAAAAAATGTATCCTGGTAATCCATTTCGGGTCACCATGTGCACGGATGCGCATTTGCAATATGTTTCAATGGGCCTTAACATCACGAATTTGGCATGCTCAAAAACACTGCAGAAATGCATAATTGACTGTCCCGATGAACTGGGGATGGCCGTGCAGTGACTGTGGTTCCTCTCTATCGCTCATTGTGTTGATTTCATCATGTCAACTTTGGTGATCTTTTTTGCTGTTGAATCATATTGCAAATATGCGGATGCGCATTTGCAATATGATTCAATGGGCATTTAGCATCACAAATTTGGCATCTCAAACATACTGCAGAAATGCATAATTGACTGTCCTGATGAACTGGGGATGGCCGTGCAGTGACTGTGGTTCCTCTCCATGGCTTGATGGTGACATGAGAGAAGTGGGACTGTCGTTTTTTAGCGATTTTTTGAAAAATGTCCAAAATGACTAGGGGCGCCCCCTACTAGATGGGCACGGTTCAGGGGTGCTCCCTACCCAACCGTGGACCCCTTGCACCCCCCTAAAGGCATTTAAAACCATTCTAAAAAATGTATCCTGGTAACCCATTTCGGGTCACCATGTGCACGGATGTGCATTTGCAATATGATTCAATGGGCATTTAGCATTACGAATTTAGGCATGCTCAAAAATACTGCAGAAATGCATAATTGACTGGCCCGATGAACTCGGGATGGCTGTGCAGTGACTGTGGTTCCTCTCCATCGCTCGTCACCCAGCAGTCAGCATCCATCAGTCAATTAGATGTCATTCTGACACCAAACTGACACCATCTGACACCAAATCCACTTTATCCAACGCGTATAGAAGCCAACTATCACATATGTCAGAGAAGGCCCATAATTCAGAACGCCTTCAGTTTTAACCATAAAAACCATAAAACACATAGTTACGTTCTAGCTGCGGGTCCAACTCTGACATTATGTGTAGGCCTATGTGAGGCGATCCCGAATCCCAAGTTTTGGCTCGATAGGTCATTCGGTGCCAGAGCAATGGCCTTAAACAGCGGTTGATATGCTTCGAAGTACGGTAATGGAATATTTAGCAATTTTTTGTCACGAAATGCGTCGTGCGCGTCACCCTTCTTTACCATTCGGATAGTGTCTTGAACGCACGAACAAAACAGAGGATATTTGAACATAAGTATGGATTATTTGGGACCAAACCAACATTTGTTATTGAAGTAGAAGTCCTGGGAGTGCATTCTGACGAAGACAGCAAAGGTAATAACATTTTTATTATAGTAAATCTGACTTTGGTGAGTGCTAAACTTGCTGGGTGTCTAAATAGCTAGCCCTGTGATGCCGGGCTATCTACTGAGAATATTGCAAAATGTGCTTTCACCGAAAAGCTATTTTAAAATCGGACATAGCGAGTGCATAGCTTTTTCCCGGGTTCTGAGAGCCTATGGGAGCCGTAGGAAGTGTCACGTTACAGCAGAGATCCCCTGTTTTGGATAGAGATGATCAAGAAGGCCAAGAAATGGTCAGAGAGGGCGCTTCCTGTTTGGAATCTTCTCAGGTTTTGGCCTGCCAAATGAGTTCTCTTATACTCAGACACCATTCAAACAGTTTTAGAAACTTTGGAGTGTTTTCTATCCAAAGCTAATAATTATATGCATATTCTAGTATCTGGGCAGGAGTAATAATCAGATTAAATCGGGTACGTTTTTTATCCGGCCGTGAAAATACTGCCCCCTATCCATAACAGGTTAATAAAGGTATCACTAGTCACTTTAAATAACGCCACTGTTTACATATCCAACATTACTCAACTCATGTATATACTGTATTCTATACCATCTACTGCATCTTACCTATTTCGCACCACCATCGCTCATCCATATATTTATATGTATGTATTCTTATTCATCCCTTTACATTTATGTGTATAAGGCAGTTGTTGTCAATTTGTTAGATTACTTGTTAGATATTACTGCATTGTCGGAACTAGAAGCACAAGCATTTTGCTACACTCACATTAACATATGGTTACCATGTGTATGTGACCAATTACATTTGATTTGATAGCCATGCTGGTAAAGTGTGATAGCCATGCTGGTAAAATAAATCCCTGACAGTGCCACCAGCAAAGCAACCCCCACACCATCACACCTCCTCCATGCTTCGCAGTGGGAACCACACATGTGGAGATTATCCATTCACCTATTCTGCATCTCATAAAGACAGGGGGGTTAGGGTCAAAAATCTCAAATATGCACTCATCAGACCGAAGGACAGATTTCCACTGTTCTAATGTCCATTGCTCGTGTTTCTTGGCCCAAGCAAGTCCCTTCTTATTATTGGTGTCCTTTAGTAGTGGTTTCTTTGCAGCAATTCTACATTGAAAGCCTGATTCATGAAGGTCTCATCTGAACAGTTGATGTTGAGATGTGTCTGCCACTTGAGCTTTGTGAAGCATTTATTTGGGCTAAAATCTGAGGTGCAGTTAACTCTAATGAACATATCCTCTACAGCAGAGGTAACTCTGGGTCTTCCTTTCCTGTGGTGGTCCTCATGAGCGCCAGCTTCATCATAGCGCTTGATAGGTTTTGCGATTGCACTTGACAAAACTTTCAATGTTCTTGAAATTTTCCGGATTGTCTGACCTTAATTTCTTCAAGTAATGACGGACTGTCATTTCTCTTTGCTTATTTGAGCTATTCTTGCCATAATATGGACTTGCTCTTTCATCTATATAAGACCCCTACATTGTACAGCAGAACGTATTGGCTGAAATGCATTAAGAAGGAAATAAATTCCACAAATTAACTTTTAACAAGGCACTCCTGTTAATTGAAATGCATTCCAGGTGACTACCTCATGAAGCTGGTTGAGAGAATGACAAGATTGTGCAAAGCTGTCATCAAGGCAAAGAGTGGCTACTTTGAAGCATCTGAAATATAAAATATATTTTTATTTTGTCACGCCCTGACCTGAGAGAGTCGTTTTTCTCTGTAGGAGGTACAGCGACGAGAGAGATCGACAGGCAAGGCAACAACGGAGGCCCGAGAGGCAGCGGCAAAACATTTTGGGTGGGGGGCACACGGGTAGATTGGCTAAGGCGGGTTTAAGACCTGAGCCAACTCCCCGTGCTTACCGTGGGGAGGGGAGTGACCGAGCAAGCACTGTGTTATGCAGTGATACACACTGTGTCGCCAGTGCGTACTCACACCCCGGTGCACTCGGTGCAAGCTCCTCACCATTGCCGTGCTAGAGTTGGCCGGCAGCCAGGGAGAAGTGCACCCGGCTCAACGTATCTGGTCTCCAGTGGGTCTATTCGGCCCAGGTTATCCTGCCTGCTCACGCACGGTACCCCTCATTCACCAGCGCAGCATAGTTCGTCCTGTACCAGCACCCCACCATTGCTGGGCTACAGTGACCATCCAGCCAGAACGGGGTGTGCCAGCCCTAAGCACCAGACCTCCAGTGCGCCTCCCAAGGCCCAGTGTACCCTGTGCCTGCTCTGCGCACTCTCCCTCCAGTGCTCCACCATAGTCCAGTACGTCCTGTGCCTGCTCCGCGCAATCTCCCTCCAGTGCGCCACCATAGCCCAGTACGTCCTGTGCCTGCTTCTCGCACTCATCCTCCAGTACGCCTCCATAGCCCAGTACGGCCGGTGCCTGCTTTGAGCACGCGGTCCCCAGTGCGTCTCCCAGTCTGGTGAGACCGGTTCCAGCTCCCCGTAGGAAGCCTCCAGTGATGATCAATGGCACGAAGCCTCCAGTGATGATCCATGGCCCGGAGCCTGTAGTGTTAATCCATGGCACGAAGCCTCCAGTGATAATCCATGGCCCGGAGTCTCCAGTGATGATCCATGGCACAACGCCTCCAGTGATGATCCATGGCACAAAGCCTCCAGTGATGATCCATGGCGCGGAACCAGTAGAGATGATCCATGGCACGGAACCTGCAGCGAAGGTCCCCAGTCCGGAACCTACAGAGACGCGCTCCAGTCCGGAGCCTCCAGCGACGCTCTCCAGTCCGACGCTCTCCAGTCCGAAGCCTCCAGCGACGCTCCTCAGCCCGGAGCCTCAGCGACGCTCCTCAGCCCGGAGCCTCCAGCGACGCTCCTCAGCCCGGAACCTCCAGCGACGCTCCTCAGCCCGGAGCCTCCAGCGACGCCCCTCAGTCTGGAGCCTCCAGCGACGCCTCTCAGCCGGGGCCTCCAGCGACACCCTGCAGCTCGGAGCCTCCAGCGACGGTCTGCAGCCCGGAGCCTCCAGCGACGGTCTGCAGCCCGGAGCCTCAGCGGCGGTCTGCAGCCGGAGCCTCCAGCGACGGTCTGCAGCCCGGAGTCTCCAGCGACGGTCTGCAGCCCGAGTCTTCAGCGGCGGCCTGCAGCCCAGAGTCTTCGCTGGCGGTCGGTAGTTCAGAGCCTCGGCGTTGATCCACGGTCTGGTTCCTCTGGTGCAAAAAGCGGAGGGATCAGCGGGCGGAGTGGGGCTACGCCCCGAACCGAGCCGCCAGCATGAGTAGATGCCCACCGGACCCTCCCCTATAGGTTCAGGTTTGCGGCCGGGAGTCCCGCACTTGGGGGTACTGTACGCCCTGACCTGGAGAGTCGTTTTCTCTGTTTGGTTAGGTCAGGTTGTGACATGGGGTGGGCATTCTATGTGTTGTATGTCTATGTTGTTTTTCTTTATTGGCCGAGTATGGTTTCCAATCAGAGGCAGTGGTCATTCGTTGTCTCTGATTGGGAATCATACTTAGAAGCCCTTTTCCCACAGTCAGTTGTGGGAGCTTGTCTTTGTGTTGCATGTGTTTGCACGCATAGCTTTTCGTTGGTATGTATTGTTTTGCTGGTTCACATTTAAAATAAAGTATGATGAACCCAACTCACGCTGCGCCTTGGTCTACCTTTAACGATGGACGTTACAGATTTGTTTAACACTTTTTACTGCATGATTCTATATGTGTTATTTCATAGTTTTTATGTCGTTACTATTCATTTATATTGTGAAAATAGTAAAAATAAAGAAAAGTCGAATCCAAGTCAAATGTTTTGTCACATGCACCAAAATACAACAGGTGTAGACCTTGAAATGCTTACTTACAATCCTTTAACCAACAATGC
>NW_025550730.1:0-75777 GCF_905237065.1 Salmo salar
AGTAGGCACAACAGCGCCTCTTCAACCTCAGGAGGCTGAATAAAGTTGGCTTGTCACGTAAAATGCTCACAAACATTTACAGATGTACAACTGAGAGCATCCTGTATCACCGCCTGGTATGGCAACTGCACCGCCCACAACCGCAGGACTCTCCAGAGAGGGGTTTGGTTTTCCCAATGCATCACTGGGGGAACACTGCCTGCCCTCAGGACACCCACACTACCCGATGTCACAGGAAGACCAAAAATATATCAAGGACATCAACCACCCGAGCCACGGCCTGTTCACCCCGCTATCATCCAGAAGGCGAGGTCATCAAAGCTGCAACTGCACATGGGGACAAAGATCATACTTTTTTGGAGAAATGTCCTCTGGTCTGATGAAACAAAAATATAACTGTTTGGCCATAATGACCATCGTTATGTTTGGAGGTAAAAGAGGGAGGCTTGCAAGCCGAAGAACACCATCCCAATCGTAAAGCACGGGGGGGTGGCAGCATCATGTTGTGGGGGTGCTTTGCTGCAGGAGGGACTGGTGCACTTCACAAAATAGATGGCATCATGAGGCAGGAGAATTATGTGGATAAATTGAATCAACATCTCAAGACATCAATCAGGAAGTTAAAGCTTGGTCACATTGAGTGTATGTAAACTTCTGACCCACTGGGAATGTGATGAAATAAATAAAAAGCTGAAATAAATCAATCATTCTCTCTACTATTATTCTGACATTTCACATTCTTAAAATAAAGTAGTGATCCTAACTGACTTAAAACAGGGAATTTTAACTAGGATTAAATGTCAGGAATCGTAAAAAACTGAGTTTAAATGTGTACTTGGCTAAGGTGTATGTAAACTTCCCACTTCAACTGTAAGTAGTACTCAACCATATTAATAGCTAGAATATTTATATTTGATCAGATACATTATGAAAATGGCTGTCAGCTTTTTACTCAAAGGTGGTCTTCGTCGTGTTTTGTGTTGTTTATTTGACTTCTACAGATCTAACAACCTCCGCACACACGGCTGCGAAGTGTTCATGTGATTCCATATCAATAAAAGACAGACAAAGCTCCATTGTATGGTTGGATACATCCACAGACCGCTGATTGTTCTCGCCAGTTAAGTACAGCATCAGTGGCAAGGCAGACACCCAACCATCTGCAAACTTCTCTGGCACTAAAACAAATAGGAGAGGGATAGCGGGAGAGAGTGTGCGTGACTCAATGTGTGGATGTGTGTGTAAGTGTAGCAGTAAAAAAATAAATAAATACCACAGTGGTTCCCTTTGCTGAAACACGTGGGAACCAGAATGGTGTAATATCAACAGTGTTTCCTTAGGAAATGATGTACTTCCTGTCACAATACCACTAGGCTACGATTTAAGAGTGGGAGACTGGATACCCATGACACACTGTAGTCGTCTTAAAACTATAGCCAGTAACTTAGCATTTTACTTAAAAAAAATAAAAATAAAAAATGATTGGTTGGCTAGCTAGCTAACATTAGCCTGATTTGTTTATTGAGAAAAGTGGCATTTAAATGTTTAAACTATACTGTGTACAAGGTGTTGGTCTGAATTAGATGTCAATCAATTCCAAAACAACACAATTTTGGTTACAACTGTATTATAAAAGTATTGTGTGTTCGGTGAAAATAACATGAGGTTTATATTGTTATATTACGCCAGAGTAGAAAAGGTTAAACTTACTACAAACCATACCAAGTCAACAAACACATTTTATTTGGCACGAGATGTGAATTTAGGGGACGATTATTATTAAAAAAACAACAAGGCTCTAGTAAAAACATTATATATTTTTTAAACATCTAAAATATACAACATACACAGAATAAAATAAAACAAATCAGTAAAAAGGAAAATATTTGACGTCATTCACTCTCATGAAAGAAACACACATCAGTCAGATAAATTCAGTCAGCTAGCTCCGATGGTTAAAATGAATATTGGACCTTGTCAGTCAGTCTTCTCATGTTTGGTCAGCAGTGGCACCAGAAACCTTTCATTGGGGTAGGCTAAGGGGTAGGCTAAGGGGTAGGCTAAGGGGTAGGCTAAGGGGGTAGGCTAAGGGGGTAGGCTAAGGGGTGAAGGCTAAGGGGTAGGCTAAGGGTAGGCTAAGGGGGTAGGCTAAGGGGGTAGGCTAAGGGGTAGGCTAAGGGGTAGGCTAAGGGGGTAGGCTAAGGGGTAGGCTAAGGGGTAGGCTAAGGGGGTAGGCTAAGGGGTAGGCTAAGGGGTAGGCTAAGGGGTAGGCTAAGGGGGTAGGCTAAGGGGTAGGCTAAGGGGTAGGCTTAGGGGGTAGGCTAAGGGGGTAGCCTAAGGGGGTAGGCTAAGGGGTAGGCTAAGGGGTAGGCTAAGGGGTAGGCTAAGGGGTAGGCTAAGGGGTAGGCTAAGGGGGTAGGCTAAGGGGGTAGGCTTAGGGGTAGGCTAAGGGGGTAGCCTAAGGGGGTAGGCTAAGGGGTAGGCTAAGGGGGTAGGCTAAGGGGGTAGGCTAAGGGGTAGGCTAAGGGGTAGGCTTAGGGGGTAGGCCTAAGGGGCAGCCTAAGGGGTAGGCTAAGGGGGTAGGCTAAGGGGGTAGGCTAAGGGGTAGGCTAAGGGGGTAGGCTAAGGGGTAGGCTAAGGGGTAGGCTAAGGGGGGAGGCTAAGGGGGTAGGCTAAGGGGTAGGCTAAGGGGTAGGCTAAGGGGGTAGGCTAAAGGGGTAGGCTAAGGGTAGGCTAAGGGGGGTAGGCTAAGGGGTAGGCTAAGGGGTAGGCTAAGGGGTAGGCTAAGGGGTAGGCTAAGGGTGCCTGTAATATATGATGTACTAATACAATATTTTTTGGGGGTGCTAGGCTATTTTGAGGAGGCTTAAGCATCGTCTAGCCCCTCTCTGGAGCCGCCCATTGGTTTGGTCCATATATTTGGTACCAGTCTCCACCACCATGGAGTCGTCAGTCTTCAGAACAGACAGTTCATGCACTTAACAGCCTTGCTGCCGTAGTCCAGACACTCCGGGCCGACGCACTGACAGCAGGCGTTGTGAAACCAGCGGTACTTCGACCCTCCCATCGACTCACAGTATAGTTTACACTGGCGGATGGATACGCAGTCGTCAAAGTAGACCACCGTACACATGTTATCTGGCGGACAAGGGAGGAAGGTGGAGGGATACAGAGAGAAAAATAGGGCACAGGTCAGTTCTCTCAGTAACCACATCTTTAAAGCATAACTAGTAATCCCATGAATACATATTTAAATCCGTAGTTACCTGCTAAAAACGGTCATCATTAACCTGCCAATGTTTTTCTTAGGGTTTGCTTTGATGACTGAGGACTGAGGACAATGGGTGTGCTGCTAACACTAAGTGTGACCATGTGTTCTAGGCTACGTCCCAATTGGCACCTACTCCCTATGCAGTGCACTACTTTTCTTTGGGCCCTGGTCAAAAGTGGTTCACTACATAGGGACTAGGGTACCAATTGGGACGCACCTCTAGTGTTTGTAATGAGTTAACAGCTGGGCACTGTGGTGGGAACCAACCAACGCTCTCATATTTAACCAATGTGGCGTCTCAGGAAACTCATGAGTGCAGTGTCTTTTTTTTTTTCTCTATAAGAGCTGGATCATAGGTTCAGGACCAAACCAGAGCGAGGAGAGAAGAGAAGGAAACTAGAGGGAGGAGGAGAGAAGAGAAGGAAACTAGAGGGAGGAGGAGAGAAGAGAAGGAAACTAGAGGGAGGAGGAGAGAAGAGAAGGAAACTAGAGGGAGGAGGAGAGAAGAGGAAGAATGGGAGGAGAGAGAAGAGAGATGAGGAGGAACAGGAGGAGAGAGAAGAGAGAGAAGAGGAAGAATGGGAGGAGAGAGAAGAGAGAGAAGAGGAAGAATGGGAGGAGAGAGAAGAGAGATGAGGAGGAGAGAGAAGAGAGAAGAGGAAGAACGGGAGGAGGAGGAGAGAGAGAAGAGGAGAGGAGAGGAGAGAGAAGAGGAGGAGAGGAGGGAGAAGAGGAGGAGAGGAGAGAGAAGAGGAGGAGAGAAGGAGAGAGAGAGAGAGAAGAGGAAGAATGGGAGGATGATTATGAGGAACGGGAGGAGGAGGGGGAGGAAGAGAGAAGAGGAGGAGAGGAGGAGGAGGGAAAAATACTCTTTCAACCCAGACCAGGCGGTCCACGTCACCAACACCATCCCTCCAGACTGAACACAACATCCGACTTGGTGTTTCTCCTCTAGTGGGAAGAAATGTAGTGTAAACTAACCACTCTGTGTTTTACACCATCGTCTAAACAGGGTCTACACAGGTTTCACTGCAAGGAAGTTCAACTGTCTCTGTAATGACGACGGTGTTTCATTCATAGAAATGGAATCTATCATACTATTCTATTCATATGGTTCCACAGTCTATTCATTCTACTGATATGGTTCCACAGTCTATTCATTCTATTGATATGGTTCCACAGTCTATTCATTCTATTGATATGGTTCCACAGTCTATTCATTCTACTGATATGGTTCCACAGTCTATTCATTCTACTGATATGGTTCCACAGTCTATTCATTCTACTGATATGGTTCCACAGTCTATTCATTCTACTGATATGGTTCCAGTCTATTCATTCTATTGATATGGTTCCACAGTCTATTCATTCTATTGATATGGTTCCACAGTCTATTCATTCTATTGATATGGTTCCACAGTCTATTCATTCTATTGATATGGTTCCACAGTCTATTCATTCTATTGATATGGTTCCACAGTCTATTCATTCTACTGATATGGTTCCACAGTCTATTCATTCTACTGATATGGTTCCACAGTCTATTCATTCTATTGATATGGTTCCACAGTCTATTCATTCTACTGATATGGTTCCACAGTCTATTCATTCTACTGATATGGTTCCACAGTCTATTCATTCTACTGATATGGTTCCACAGTCCATTCATTCTACTCATATGGTTCCACAGTCTATTCATTCTACTCATATGGTTCCACAGTCTATTCATTCTACTCATATGGTTCCACAGTCTTAATTCTATTAATATGGTTCCACAGTCTAATCATTCTAGTTCTATGGTTTCGCTACCTTGAATGTCGTAGTTGCCGTGGATGCTGTTGGCGGGGAGAGATATGTTCTGGTGCTGGTCGTCAAGCGTCTCTAGGAAGGAGACCAGGTTCTCATGGTGAGATAGTTCCTCGGCAACGGGGAAGGACACCACCATCATGTTGATAGGGGCGTCGCCCTCCGTGAGGGCTCGGAACAGCGAGGGGATTGGTCGATGGAGTTCCTCCACTGTGCTCTTGGAGGTGGCCGGAGTATCACTGTAGTTCTTAGGGTTACACATCCCTGAGAGAGGCACAGAGAGAGAGGCACAAGAGAGAGAGAGAGGCACAGAGCGAGAGAGGCACAGAGCGAGAGAGGCACAGAGCGAGAGAGGCACAGAGCGAGAGAGAGGCACAGAGCGAGAGAGAGGCACAGAGCGAGAGAGGCACAGAGAGAGAGAGGCACAGAGAGAGAGGGGCACAGAGAGAGAGGGGCACAGAGAGAGAGGGGCACAGAGCGAGAGAGAGACACAGAGCGAGAGAGGCACAGAGCGAGAGAGGCACAGAGCGAGAGAGAGGCACAGAGCGAGAGAGAGGCACAGAGCGAGAGAGGCACAGAGAGAGAGAGGCACAGAGAGAGAGAGGCACAGAGCGAGAGAGAGGCACAGAGAGAGAGGCACAGAGAGAGAGAGAGGCACAGAGAGAGAGAGGCACAGAGAGAGAGAGGCACAGAGAGAGAGAGAGGCACAGAGAGAGAGAGAGGCACAGAGAGAGAGAGAGGCACAGAGAGAGAGAGAGGCACAGAGAGAGAGAGAGGCACAGAGAGAGAGAGGCACAGAGAGAGAGCGAGGGAGGGAGAGTTTATCAATAATAACTTTTAAAAGGTTACATACCTGTAAGGGAACTATTTGTATTGGAAAGGAAAATGCATATCCATACCAGTTCATTACCAATAATTAATGAAGCAATAAGGCCTAAAGGGTGTGCGGTATATGGCCAATATACCACGGCTAAGGGCTGTTCTTAAGCGCGACGCAACACGGAGTGCCTGGATACAGCTCTTAGCCGTGGTATATTGGCCATATACAGTTGAAGTCGGAAGTTTACATACACCTTAGACAAATACATTCAGTTTTTCACAATTCCTGACATTTAATCCTAGTAACAATTCCCTGTCTTAGGTCAATTAGAATCACCACTTTATTTTAAGAATGTGAAATGTAGGAATAATAGTAGAGAGAATTATTTATTTCAGCTTTTATTTCTTTCATCACATTCCCAGATGGTCAGAAGTTTACATACACTCAATTAGTATTTGGTAGCATTGCCTTTAAATTGTTTAACTTGGGTCAAACGTTTCGGGTAGCCTTCCACAAGCTTCCCACAATAAGTTGGGTGAATTTTGGCCCATTCCTCCTGACAGAGCTGGTGTAACTGAGTCAGGTTTGTAGGCCTCCTTGCTCGCACACAGTTTTTCAGTTATGCCCACAAATTTTCTATAGGATTGAGGTCAGGGCTTTGTGATGGCTACTCCAATACCTTACTTTGTTGTCCTTAAGCCATTTTGCCACAACTTTGGAAGTATGCTTGGGGTCATTGTCCATTTGCAAGACCCATTTGTGACCAAGCTTTAACTTCCTGATTGATGTCTTGAAATGTTGCTTCAATATATCCACATAATTTTCCCGTCTCATGATGCCATCTATTTTGTGAAGTGCACCAGTCCCTCCTGCAGCAAAGCACCCCCACAACATGATGCTGCCACCCCTGTGCTTCACGATTGGGATGGTGTTCTTCGGCTTGCAAGCCTCCCCCTTTTTCCTCCATACATAACGATGGTCATTATGGCCAAACAATTATATTTTTGTTTCATCAGAACAGAGGACATTTCTCCAAAAAGTACGATCTTTGTCCCCATGTGCAGTTGCAAACCGTAGTCTGGCTTTTTTTAAATGGCGGTTTTGGAGCAGTGGCTTCTTCCTTGCTGAGCGGCCTTTCAGGTTATGTCGACTCGTTTTACTGTGGATATAGATACTTTTGTACCTGTTTCCTCCAGCATCTTCACAAGGTCCTTTGCTGTTGTTCTGGGATTGATTTTCACTTTTCGCATCAAAGTACGTTCATCTCTAGGAGACAGAACGCTTCTCCTTCCTGAGCGGTATGATGGCTGCGTGGTCCCATGGGGTTTATACTTGCGTACTATTGTTTGTACAGATGAACCAGACTTGTGGAGGTCTACAAATTGTTTTCTAAGGTCTTGGCTGATTTCTTTTGATTTTCCTATGATGTCAAGCAAAGAGGCACTGAGTTTGAAGGTAGGCCTTGAAAGACATCCACAGGTACACCTCCAATTGACTGAAATGATGTCAATTAGCCTATCAGAAACTTTGAAAGCCATTACATCATTTTCTGGAATTTTCCAAGCTGTTTAAAGGCACAGTCAACTTAGTGTATGTAAACTTCTGACCCACTGGAATTGTGATACAGTGAATTACAAGTGAAATAATCTGTGTGTAAACAATTGTTGGAAAAATGACTTGTGTCATGTACAAAGTAGATGTCCTAACCGACTTGCCAAAACTATAGTTTGTCAACAAGAAATTTGTGGAGTGGTTGAAAAACGAGTTTTAATGACTCCAACCTAAGTGTATGTAAACTTCCGACTTCAACTGTAGGTATCACTAGTCACTTTAAATAACACCACTTTAATGTTTACATATCCTACATTACTCATCTCATATGTATATACTATACCATCTACTGCATCTTGCCTATGCCGCTCGGCCAACGCTCATCCATATATTTATATGGTGGTTGAAAAACGAGTTTTAATGACTCCAACCTAAGTGTATGTAAACTTCCGACTTCAGCTGAGGTGCCTCATCGCTGATTATTAACTTTTTAACAACGTAACAAGAGCAGTAAAAAATTAAATGCATTGCGGTCTGATATACCACGGCTGTCAGCCAACCAGCATTCAGGACTCGAACCACCCAGTTTTGTCACGTCCTGACCAGTAATAGGGGTTATTTGTTATTGTAGTTTGGTCAGGACGTGGCAGAGGGGTGTTTGTTTTATGTGGTTCGGGGTTTGTTGTGATATGTAATTATGTAAGAGGGGTGTTTGATTTATGTGTTCCGGGGTTTTTGGGTATTGTTCTGGTTTTGTATTTCTATGATTTTCTAGGTTGTGTATTTCTTTGTGTTGGCCTGGTATGGCTCTCAATCAGGAACAGCTGTACATTGTTGTTGCTGATTGGGAGTCATACTTAGGGAGCCCTGTTTTCACCTGTGGTTTGTGGGAAGTTGTTTTTGCACTGCTGTGTGTGTGTGTGTGTGTGTGTGTGTGTGTGTGTGTGTGTGTGTGTGTGTGTGTGTGTGTGTGTGTGTGTGTGTGTGTGTGTGTGTGTGTGTGTGTGTGTGTGTGTGTGTGTGTGTGTGTGTGTGTGTGTGTGTGTGTGTGTGGGTGTGGGCGTGGGCGTGGGTGCGGGCGCGGGCGCGTGCGCGCATATAGCCTGCATTACCGTTCGTTCGTTTCTTGTCTTGTTTTGTCAGTGTTCAAATAAATGTTAAAATGAGCACTAGACCCGCTGCGCCATTACATACAACGACCATTACCAGTTTATAATTCAGTATAATTCCATTCATTTTCCGAGTCCACTTCTAAACCAGCCTGTGCAGAAAACAACTTTGCAAAGTGCACTCAGTCATTTAAGTAACTCCACAGACATTCCTGTCTAATTGATGAGGCTGGTAACCACCATATTGTTTTTGACTGAGCTGCGGTATTGTTGTGTTTCATGAATAAAAACACACATATATTGTACTGTTTGAGATGTGACTCACCAACACAGTCACAGCAGTCCTCCCACAGTGTCCCCAGACAGAGCATACACTCCTTACAACATGAACAGTTCCCGTCGGATGGACGACACTGACACAGCTCCTGCAACACACACACACACACACACACAATAAACTACTGACAAGATACAGTATGTTGTTCTTAGAGCAGAGGTTTTTATAGTTTTCACAGACAGAACCAAGTCACTACAGAGATCTGTCTAGTGATACTGTCCCTGTACTGTCTAGTGTTACTGTCCCTGTACTGTCTAGTGTTACTGTCCCTGTACTGTCTAGTGTTACTGTCCCTGTACTGTCTAGTGTTACTGTCCAGTGTTGCTGTCTAGTGTTACTGTCTAGTGTTACTGTCCAGTGTTACTGTCTAGTGTTACTGTCCCTGTACTGTCCAGTGTTACTGTCCCTGTACTGTCCAGTGTTACTGTCTAGTGTTACTGTCCCTGTACTGTCTAGTGTTACTGTCCCTGTACTGTCTAGTGTTACTGTCCCTGTACTGTCCAGTGTTACTGTCCCTGTACTGTCCAGTGTTACTGTCTAGTGTTACTGTCCCTGTACTGTCTAGTGTTACTGTCCCTGTACTGTCTAGTGTTACTGTCCAGTGTTGCTGTCTAGTGTTACTGTCCCTGTACTGTCTAGTGTTACTGTCCAGTGTTACTGTCTAGTGTTACTGTCCCTGTACTGTCTAGTGTTACTGTCCCTGTACTGTCTAGTGTTACTGTCCAGTGTTGCTGTCTAGTGTTACTGTCTAGTGTTACTGTCCAGTGTTACTGTCTAGTGTTACTGTCCCTGTACTGTCTAGTGTTACTGTCCCTGTACTGTCCAGTGTTACTGTCCCTGTACTGTCCAGTGTTACTGTCCCTGTACTGTCCAGTGTTACTGTCTAGTGTTACTGTCCAGTGTTACTGTCCCTGTACTGTCCAGTGATACTGTCCCTGTACTGTCCAGTGTTACTGTCCCTGTACTGTCCAGTGTTACTGTCCCTGTACTGTCCAGTGTTACTGTCCCTGTACTGTCTAGTGTTACTGTCCAGTGTTACTGTCCCTGTACTGTCCAGTGATACTGTCCCTGTACTGTCCAGTGTTACTGTCCAGTGTTACTGTCCCTGTACTGTCCAGTGTTACTGTCCCTGTACTGTCTAGTGTAACTGTCCCTGTACTGTCTAGTGTTACTGTCCCTGTACTGTCTAGTGTTACTGTCCCTGTACTGTCCAGTGATACTGTCCCTGTACTGTCTAGTGTTACTGTCCCTGTACTGTCTAGTGTTACTGTCCAGTGTTACTGTCCCTGTACTGTCCAGTGATACTGTCCCTGTACTGTCCAGTGTTACTGTCCAGTGTTACTGTCCCTGTACTGTCCAGTGTTACTGTCCCTGTACTGTCTAGTGTAACTGTCCCTGTACTGTCTAGTGTTACTGTCCCTGTACTGTCTAGTGTTACTGTCCCTGTACTGTCCAGTGATACTGTCCCTGTACTGTCTAGTGTTACTGTCCCTGTACTGTCCAGTGTTACTGTCCAGTGTTACTGTCCCTGTACTGTCCAGTGATACTGTCCCTGTACTGTCTAGTGTTACTGTCCCTGTACTGTCCAGTGTTACTGTCCCTGTACTGTCCAGTGTTACTGTCCCTGTACTGTCTAGTGTTACTGTCCCTGTACTGTCTAGTGTTACTGTCCCTGTACTGTCTAGTGTTACTGTCTAGTGTTACTGTCCCGTTACTGTCCCTGTACTGTCTAGTGTTACTGTCCCTGTACTGTCCAGTGTTACTGTCCCTGTACTGTCCAGTGTTACTGTCCAGTGTTACTGTCCCTGTACTGTCCAGTGATACTGTCCCTGTACTGTCTAGTGTTACTGTCCCTGTACTGTCCAGTGTTACTGTCCAGTGTTACTGTCCCTGTACTGTCCAGTGATACTGTCCCTGTACTGTCTAGTGTTACTGTCCCTGTACTGTCTAGTGTTACTGTCCCTGTACTGTCTAGTGTTACTGTCCCTGTACTGTCTAGTGTTACTGTCTAGTGTTACTGTCCCTGTACTGTCCAGTGTTACTGTCCCTGTACTGTCTAGTGTTACTGTCCCTGTACTGTCTATTGTTAATGTCCCTGTACTGTCTAATGTTACTGTCCCTGTACTGTCTAATGTTACTGTCCCTGTACTGTCCAGTGATACTGTCCCTGTACTGTCCAGTGTTACTGTCCCTGTACTGTCTAGTGTTACTGTCCCTGTACTGTCTAGTGTTACTGTCTAGTGTTACTGTCCCTGTACTGTCTAGTGTTACTGTCCCTGTACTGTCTAGTGTTACTGTCCCTGTACTATCTAGTGTTACTGTCTAGTGTTACTGTCCCTGTACTGTCTAGTGTTACTGTCCCTGTACTGCCCAGTGTTACTGTCCCTGTACTGTCTAGTGTTACTGTCCCTGTACTGTCTAGTGATACTATCCCTGTACTGCCTCGTGTTACTGTCCCTGTACTGTCTAGTGTCCCTGTACTGTCTAGTGTAACTGTCCCTGTACTGTCTGGTGATACTGTCCCTGTACTGTCTAGTGATACTGTCCCTGTACTGTCCCTGTACTGTCTAGTGTTACTGTCCCTGTACTGTCCAGTGTTACTGTCCCTGTACTGTCCAGTGTTACTGTCCCTGTACTGTCTAGTGTCCCTGTACTGTCTAGTGTAACTGTCCCTGTACTGTCTAGTGATACTGTCCCTGTACTGTCTAGTGATACTGTCCCTGTACTGTCTAGTGATACTGTCCCTGTACTGTCTGGTGATACTGTCCCTGTACTGTCTAGTGATACTGTCCCTGTACTGTCCCTGTACTGTCTAGTGTTACTGTCCCTGTACTGTCCAGTGTTACTGTCCCTGTACTGCCTCGTGTTACTGTCCCTGTACTGTCTAGTGTCCCTGTACTGTCTAGTGTAACTGTCCCTGTACTGTCTAGTGATACTGTCCCTGTACTGTCTAGTGATACTGTCCCTGTACTGTCCCTGTACTGTCTAGTGTTACTGTCCCTGTACTGTCTAGTGTTACTGTCTAGTGTTACTGTCCCTGTACTGTCTAGTGTTACTGTCCCTGTACTGTCTAGTGTTACTGTCCCTGTACTGTCTAGTGTTACTGTCCCTGTACTGTCTAGTGTTACTGTCCCTGTACTGTCTAGTGTTACTGTCTAGTGTTACTGTCCCTGTACTGTCTAGTGTTACTGTCCCTGTACTGCCCAGTGTTACTGTCCCTGTACTGTCTAGTGTTACTGTCCCTGTACTGTCTAGTGTTACTGTCCCTGTACTGTCTAGTGTCCCTGTACTGTCTAGTGTAACTGTCCCTGTACTGTCTGGTGATACTGTCCCTGTACTGTCTAGTGATACTGTCCCTGTACTGTCCCTGTACTGTCTAGTGTTACTGTCCCTGTACTGTCCAGTGTTACTGTCCCTGTACTGCCTCGTGTTACTGTCCCTGTACTGTCTAGTGTCCCTGTACTGTCTAGTGTAACTGTCCCTGTACTGTCTAGTGATACTGTCCCTGTACTGTCTAGTGATACTGTCCCTGTACTGTCTAGTGATACTGTCCCTGTACTGTCTGGTGATACTGTCCCTGTACTGTCTAGTGATACTGTCCCTGTACTGTCCCTGTACTGTCTAGTGTTACTGTCCCTGTACTGTCCAGTGTTACTGTCCCTGTACTGCCTCGTGTTACTGTCCCTGTACTGTCTAGTGTCCCTGTACTGTCTAGTGTAACTGTCCCTGTACTGTCTAGTGATACTGTCCCTGTACTGTCTAGTGATACTGTCCCTGTACTGTCCCTGTACTGTCTAGTGTTACTGTCCCTGTACTGTCCAGTGTTACTGTCCCTGTACTGTCTAGTGTTACTGTCCCTGTACTGTCTAGTGTTACTGTCTAGTGTTACTGTCCCTGTACTGTCTAGTGTTACTGTCCCTGTTCTGTCTAGTGTTACTGTCCCTGTACTGCCCAGTGTTACTGTCCCTGTACTGTCTAGTGATACTGTCCCTGTACTGTCTAGTGATACTATCCCTGTACTGCCTCGTGTTACTGTCCCTGTACTGTCTAGTGTCCCTGTACTGTCTAGTGTTGCTGTCCAGTGTTACTGTCTAGTGTTACTGTCCCTGTACTGTCTAGAAACATTTCAGAAAAACAGCAGGTGTCTGTCCAGATTTACATTCCACTGTTAGAAATCAAACACAAACAGTCAAGCATTCATAACAGAGACCCTCTATTACTGGTCAGAGCAACTTCATATCACAGGGTATCTTCTCTAGGAAGGAGAACATAAACACATGATACTGTATGGTATCTTCTCTAGGAAGGAAGGAAGGAGAACATAAACACATGATACTGTATGGTATCTTCTCTAGGAAGGAAGGAAGGAGAACATAAACACATGATACTGTATGGTATCTTCTCTAGGGAGGAAGAAGTTTCAGTTGGACACGCTAGCCTCATGTCTGGTTAGGAGGAGAACATAAACACATGATACTGTATGGTATCTTCTCTAGGAAGGAAGGAAAGAGAACATAAACACATGATACTGTATGGTATCTTCTCTAGGAAGGAAGGAAAGAGAACATAAACACATGATACTGTATGGTATCTTCACTAGGAAGGAAGGAGAACATAAACACATGATACTGTATGGTATCTTCTCTAGGGAGGAAGGAGTTTCAGTTGGACACGCTAGCCTCATGTCTGGTTAGGAGGAGAACATAAACACATGATACTGTATGGTATCTTCTCTAGGAAGGAAGGAAAGAGAACATAAACACATGATACTGTATGGTATCTTCTCTAGGAAGGAAGGAAAGAGAACATAAATCAAATCAAATCAAATTTATTTTTATATAGCCCTTCGTACATCAGCTGATATTCTCAAAGTGCTGTACAGAAACCCAGCCTAAAACCCCAAACAGCAAGCAAAGCATGTGAAAGAAGCACGGTGGCTAGGAAAAACTCCCTAGGAAAAACTCCCTAGAAAGGCCAAAAACCTAGGAAGAAACCTAGAGAGGAACCAGGCTATGAGGGGTGGCCAGTCCTCTTCTGGCTGTGCAGGGTGGATATTAAAACAGAACATGGTCAAAATGTTAAAATGTTAAAATGTTCATAAATGACCAGCATGGTCAAATAATAATAATCATAGTAGTTGTCGAGGGTGCAACAAGCACGTCCGGTGAACAGGTCAGGGTTCCATAGCCGCAGGCAGAACAGTTGAAACTGGAGCAGCAGCACGGCCAGGTGGACTGGGGACAGCAAGGAGTCATCATACCAGGTAGTCCTGAGGCATGGTCCTAGGGCTCAGGTCCTCCGAGAGAAAGACAGAAAGAGAGAAAGAGAGAATTAGAGAGAGCATATTTAAATACACACAGGACACCGGATAAGACAAGAGAAATACTCCAGATGTAACAGACTGACCCTAGCCCCCGACACATAAACTACTGCAGCATAAATACTGGAGGCTGAGACAGGAGGGATCAGAAGACACTGTGGCCCCATCCGATGATACCCCGGACAGGGCCAAACAGGCAGGATATAACCCCACCCACTTTGCCAAAGCACAGCCCCCACACCACTAGAGGGATGTCTCCAACCACCAACTTACCGTCCTAAGACAAGGCCGAGTATAGCCCACAACGATCTCCGCCATGGCACAACCCAAAGGGGGGGCGCCAACCCAGACAGGAAGACCACGTCAGTGACTCAACCCACTCAAGTGACGCACCGCTCCCATGGACGGCATGGAAGAACACCAGTAGGCCAGTGACTCAGCCTCTGTAAAAGGGTTAGAGGCAGAGAATCCCAGTGGAAAGAGGGGAACCGGCAAGGCAGAGACAGCAAGGGCGGTTCGTTGCTCCAGCCTTTCCGTTCACCTTCACACTCCTGGGCCAGACTATACTTAATCATAGGACCTACTGAAGAGATAAGTCTTCAGTAAAGACTTAAAGGTTGAGACTGAGTCTCGTCTCTCACATTGGTAGGCAGACCATTCCATAAAAATGGAGCTCTATAGGAGAAAGCCCTACCTCCAGCCGTTTGCTTAGAAATTCTAGGGACAATTAGGAGGCCTGCGTCTTGTGACCGTAGCGTACGTGTAGGTATGTACGGCAGGACCAAATCGGAAAGATAGGTAGGAGCAAGCCCATGTAATGCTTTGTAGGTTAGCAGTAAAACCTTGAAATCAGCCCTTGCCTTAACAGGAAGCCAGTGTAGGGAGGCTAACACTGGAGTAATATGATCAAATTTTTTGGTTCTAGTCAGGATTCTAGCAGCCGTATTTAGCACTAACTGAAGTTTATTTAGTGCTTTATCCGGGTAGCCGGAAAGTAGAGCATTGCAGTAGTCCAGCCTAGAAGTAACAAAAGCATGGATTAATTTTTCTGCGTCATTTTTGGACAGAAAATTTCTGATTTTTGCAATGTTACGTAGATGGAAAAAAGCTGTCCTTGAAACAGTCTTGATATGTTCTTCAAAAGAGAGATCAGGGTCCAGAGTAACGCCGAGGTCCTTCACAGTTTTATTTGAGACGACTGTACAACCATCCAGATTAATTGTCAGATTCAACAGAAGATCTCTTTGTTTCTTGGGACCTAGAACAAGCATCTCTGTTTTGTCCGAGTTTAAAAGTAGAAAGTTTGCAGCCATCCACTTCTTTATGTCTGAAACACAGGCTTCTAGCGAGGGCAATTTTGGGGCTTCACCATGTTTCATTGAAATGTACAGCTGTGTGTCGTCTGCATAGCAGTGAAATTTAACATTATGTTTTCGAATGACATCCCCAAGAGGTAAAATATATAGTGAAAACAATAGTGGTCCTAAAACGGAACCTTGAGGAACACCGAAATTTACAATTGATTTGTCAGAGGACAAACCATTCACAGAGACAAACTGATATCTTTCCGACAGATAAGATCTAAACCAGGCCAGAACTTGTCCATGTAGACCAATTTGGGTTTCCAATCTCTCCAAAAGAATGTGGTGATCGATGGTATCAAAAGCGGCACTAAGATCTAGGAGCACGAGGACAGATGCAGAGCCTCGGTCTGACGTCATTAAAAGGTCATTTACCACCTTCACAAGTGCAGTCTCAGTGCTATGATGGGGTCTAAAACCAGACTGAAGCGTTTCGTATACATTGTTTGTCTTCAGGAAGGCAGTCAGTTGCTGTGCAACAGCTTTTTCTAAAATTTTGGAGAGGAATGGAAGATTCGATATAGGCCGATAGTTTTTTATAATTTCTGGATCAAGATTCGGCTTTTTCAAGAGAGGCTTTATTACTGCCACTTTTAGTGAGCTTGGTACACATCCGGTGGATAGAGAGCCGTTTATTATGTTCAACATAGGAGGGCCAAGCACAGGAAGCAGCTCTTTCAGTAGTTTAGTTGGAATAGGGTCCAGTATGCAGCTTGAGGGTTTGGAGGCCATGATTATTTTCATCATTGCGTCAAGAGATATAGTACTAAAACACTTTAGTATCTCCCTTGATCCTAGGTCCTGGCAGAGTTGTGCAGACTCAGGACAATGGAGCTTTGGAGGAATACCCAGATTTAAAGAGGAGTCTGTAATTTGCTTTCTAATGATCATGATCTTTTCCTCAAAGAAGTTCATAAATTTATTACTGCTGAAGTGAAAGCCATCCTCCATTTGCGAAGGCTGCTTTTTAGTTAGCTTTGCGACAGTATCAAAAAGAAATTTCGGATTGTTCTTATTTTCCTCAATTAAGTTGGAAAAATAGGATGATCGAGCAGCAGTAAGGGCTCTTCGATACTGCACGGTACTGTCTTTCCAAGCTAGTCGGAAGACTTCCAGTTTGGTGTGGCGCCATTTCCGTTCCAATTTTCTGGAAGCTTGCTTCAGAGCTCGTGTATTTTCTGTATACCAGGGAGCTAGTTTCTTATGACAGATGTTTTTAGTTTTTAGGGGTGCAACTGCATCTAGGGTATTGCGCAAGGTTAAATTGAGTTCCTCGGTTAGGTGGTTAACTGATTTTTGTCCTCTGACGTCCTTGGGTAGGCAGAGGCAGTCTGGAAGGGCATCAAGGAATCTTTGGGTTGTCTGAGAATTTATAGCACGACTTTTAATGCTCCTTGGTTGGGGTCTGAGCAGATTATTTGTTGCAATTGCAAACGTAATAAAATGGTGGTCCGATAGTCCAGGATTATGAGGAAAAACATTTAGATCCACAACATTTATTCCATGGGACAAAACTAGGTCCAGAGTATGACTGTGGCAGTGAGTAGGTCCAGAGACATGTTGGACAAAACCCACTGAGTCGATGATGGCTCCGAAAGCCTTTTGGAGTGGGTCTGTGGACTTTTCCATGTGAATGTTAAAGTCACCAAAAATTAGAATATTATCTGCTATGACTACAAGATCCGATAGGAATTCAGGGAACTCAGTGAGGAACACTGCATATGGCCCAGGAGGCCTATAAACAGTAGCTATAAAAAGTGAGTGAGTAGGCTGCATAGATTTCATGACTAGAAGCTCAAAAGACGAAAAACGTCATTGTTGTTTTTTTTTTGTAAATTGAAATTTGCTATCGTAAATGTTAGCAACACCTCCGCCTTTGCCGGATGCACGGGGGTATGGTCACTAATGTAACCTGGGGGTGAGGCCTCATTTAACACAGTAAATTCATCAGGCTTAAGCCATGTTTCAGTCAGGCCAATCACATCAAGATTATTATCAGTGATTAGTTCATTGACTATAACTGCCTTGGAAGTGAGGGATCTAACATTAAGTAACCCAATTTTGAGATGTGAGGTATCACAATCTCTTTCAATAATGGCAGGAATGGAGGAGGTCTTTATACTAGTGAGATTGCTAAAGCGAACACCGCCATTTTTAATTTTGCCCAACCTAGATCGAGGCACAGACACGGTCTCAATGGGGGAAGCTGAGCTGACTACACTGACTGTGCTAGTGGCAGACTCCACTAAGCTGGCAGGCTGGCTAACAGCCTGCTGCCTGGCCTGCACCCTATTTCATTGTGGAGCTAGAGGAGTTAGAGCCCTGTCTATGTTCGTAGATAAGATGAGAGCACCCCTCCAGCTAGGATGGAGTCCGTCACTCCTCAACAGGCCAGGCTTGGTCCTGTTTGTGGGTGAGTCCCAGAAAGAGGGCCAATTATCTACAAATTCTATCTTTTGGGAGGGGCAGAAAACAGTTTTCAACCAGCGATTGAGTTGTGAGACTCTGCTGTAGAGCTCATCACTCCCCCTAACTGGGAGGGGGCCAGAGACAATTAATCGATGCCGACACATCTTTCTAGCTGATTTACACGCTGAAGCTATGTTGCGCTTGGTGACCTCTGACTGTTTCATCCTAACATCGTTGGTGCCGACGTGGATAACAATATCTCTATACTCTCTACACTCGCCAGTTTTAGCTTTAGCCAGCACCGTCTTTAGATTAGCCTTAACGTCGGTAGCCCTGCCCCCTGGTAAACAGTGTATGATCGCTGGATGATTAGTTTTAAGTCTAATACTGCGGGTAATGGAGTCGCCAATGACTAGGGTTTTCAATTTGTCAGAGCTAATGGTGGGAGCCGTCGGCGTCTCAGACCCCACAACGGGAGGAGTAGAGACCAGAGAAGACTCGGCCTCCGACTCCGACTCGCTTAATGGGGAGAACCGGTTGAAAGTTTCTGTCGGCTGAATAAGCGACACCGGTTGAGCATTCCTACAGCGTTTCCCTCCAGAAGCCATGAGAAAGATGTCCGGCTGCGGGGACCGTGCGAGGGGGTTTATACTAACGTTACTATCTGTACTTACTGGTGGCACAGACGCTGTTTCATCCTTTCCTACACTGAAATTACCCTTGCCTAACGATCGCGTCTGAAGCTGGGCTTGCAGCACAGCTATCCTTGCCGTAAGGCGATCGTTCTCCTGTATATTATAAATACAACGACTGCAATTAGAAGGCATCATGTTAATGTTACTTAGCTTCGGCTGTTTGAAGTCCTGACGAACCATGTCCAGATAAAACCTCCGGGGATGAATGAAAAAAGTTGAGTGAGGAAAAAAGTTGAGTGAGGGAAAAAGTAAAAATATACACATGATACTGTATGGTATCTTCTCTAGGAAGGAAGGAGAACAAACACATGATACTGTATGGTATCTTCTCTAGGAAGGAAGGAAAGAGAACATAAACACATGATACTGTATGGTATCTTCTCTAGGAAGGAAGGAAAGAGAACATAAACACATGATACTGTATGGTATCTTCTCTAGGAAGGAAGGAAAGAGAACATAAACACATGATACTGTATGGTATCTTCTCTAGGAAGGAAGGAGAACATAAACACATGATACTGTATGGTATCTTCTCTAGGAAGGAAGGAAGGAGAACATAAACACATGATACTGTATGGTATCTTCTCTAGGAAGGAAGGAGAACAAACACATGATACTGTATGGTATCTTCTCTAGGAAGGAAGGAGAACATAAACACATGATACTGTATGGTATCTTCTCTAGGGAGGAAGGAGAACATAAACACATGATACTGTATGTACATGTTCAGGCACACGGTAAGTTCACAACACACAAGCAATTTACTTTTCTACATGAACCCAAACTCAATTGTGAACCAGAAGAATTTTCACTGCGCGAGTATGCTAAAAATTCTAATAAAATCGTGTCTTGGAAAGCACAAACAAAAAGAAGATCTAGGACACATGCACATTGTTTCAACAAAAGTGAAAACACATTTTGGCAACACACTAAATCCACCGTGGTGGGGTAAAGAGTGAGCAATGAGTTTGGCCGGGGTGACTGGCAAGGAGTTACTCTCCTCTTTCTCTCAGTCTGCAGTCTGACTCTCCCTCTGTCTTCTCTCCCTCTCCCTCCCTCTGTCTTCTCTCCCTCCCTCTGTCTTCTCACTCACTCTCCCTCCCTCTGTCTTCTCACTCACTCTCCCTCCCTCTGTCTTCTCACTCACTCTCCCTCCCTCTGTCTTCTCACTCCCTCTCCCTCCCTCTGTCTTCTCACTCCCTCTCCCTCCCTCTGTCTTCTCACTCACTCTCCCTCCCTCTGTCTTCTCTCTCCCTCCCTCTGTCTTCTCTCTCTCTCCCTCTGTCTTCTCTCTCTCTCTCCCTCTGTCTTCTCTCTCTCTCTCCCTCTGTCTTCTCTCTCTCTCTCCCTCTGTCTTCTCTCTCTCTCTCCCTCTGTCTTCTCTCTCTCTCTCCCTCTGTCTTCTCTCTCTCTCCCTCTGTCTTCTCTCTCTCTCCCTCTGTCTTCTCTCTCTCTCCTCTGTCTTCTCTCTCTCTCCCTCTGTCTTCTCTCTCTCTCTCCCTCTGTCTTCTCTCTCTCTCCCTCTGTCTTCTCTCTCTCTCCCTCTGTCTTCTCTCTCTCTCCCTCTGTCTTTCTCTCTCTCCCTCTGTCTTCTCTCTCTCCCTCTGTCTGTCTATTCTCACTCTCTTCCAATTCAAAAAGGGGCTTTATTGTTATGGGAAACATGTTTACATTGCCAAAGCAAGTGAAATAACTAAACAAAAGTGAGAAGAAACAAATTTAACATAAACAAAAAACTAACATGAACAGTAAACATTAAACTCAAAAAGGTTTAAAAAAGAGACATTTCAACTCATATTATCTACTGTGTACAGTGTTTTAGCAATGTGAAAATAGTTGTAGTAGGAATAGTGGGGGAAGATAAATAAACAGATAAATATTGGTGGTATTTACAATGTTTGTGCTTCACTGGCTGCCCTGTTCTCATGGCAACAGGTCACAAATCTTGCTGCTGTGACGGCACACCGCGGCACTTCACCTAACAGATATGGGAGATTATCAATGTTTGATTTGTTTTCTAATTCTTTGTGGGTCTGTGTAATCTGTGGGGAAATAAGTCTGTAATATGGTCATACATTTGGCAGGAGGTTAGGAAGTGTAGCTCAGTTTCCACTTCATTTTGTGGACATTGGGCACATAGTCTGTCTTCCCTTGAGAGCCCGGTCTGCCTATGGTGACCTCTCTCAACAGCAAGGCTATGCTCACTGAATCTGTACATAGGATTTTTGTAATTTTGGGTCAGTCATAGTGGTCAGGTATTCTGCTACTGTGTACTCTCTGGTTAGAGCCAAATAGCGTTCCAATGTCAAATAGTTATCTTTTTGCGTTCTCATAATTTGGTTGGGTCTAATTGTGTTGCTTGCCTGGGGCTCTGTTGGGTCCATTTGTGTTTGTGAACAGAGCCCCAGAAGCAGCTGGCTGAGGAGACTCTCCTCTAGGTTAATCTCTCTGTAGGTGAGGGTTCTGAGGAGACTCTTCTCTAGGTTCATCTCTCTGTAGGTGAGGGCTCTGAGGAGACTCTTCTCTAGGTTCATCTCTCTGTAGGTGAGGGCTCTGAGGAGACTCTTCTCTAGGTTCATCTCTCTCTGTAGGTGAGGGCTCTGAGGAGACTCTTCTCTAGGTTCATCTCTCTGTAGGTCAGGGCTTTGTGGTTGAATGTGTGGGCATCACTTCCTTTTAGGTGGTTGTAGAATTGCTCTTTTCTGGATTTAGACAACTAGCGAGTATCGTCCTTATTCTGCTCTGCATTATTTTGTTTCTTATATTTTGTTTGGAGTTCTGCACGCAGAGACTCAGTTGGGTTTTTGTCCCATTTTGTGAATTCTTGGTTGGTGAGTGGACCCCAGACCTCACAACCAAATGAGGGCAATGGGTTATATAACTGATTGAAGTATATTTTTTGCCAGATTCTAATTGGGATGTCAAATTTTATGTTCCTTCTTGCCTTGTCTCTCAGATCGTTCACAGCTTTGTGGACGTTATCTGTAGCGCTGATGTTTAGGCCGAGGTATGTATAGTTTTTTTGTGTGCTCTAGGGCAACGGTGTCTAGATGGAATTTGTATTTGTGGTCCTGGCAACTGGACCTTTTTGAAACACCATTATTTTTGTCTTACTGAGATGTACTGTCAGGGCCCAGGTCTGACAGAATCTGTGCAGAAGATCTAGGTGCTGCTGTAGGCCCTCCTTGGTTGGGGACAGAAGCACAAGATCATCAGTGCTTCTGTCCCCAACCAAGGACAGAAGCACGGCCTCACCCTACGAGTCAAGTAGGGTGAGGCCAGGTGCTGCAGACTGTTCTAGTGCCTTCGCCAATTCATTGATATATATGTTGGAAGAATTAATTCCACTGAAAGAATAAACGATTTGTTTTCAAAATGATAGTTTCCAGATTTGACCATATTAATGACCAAAGGCTCGTATTTCTGTGTTTATTATATTATAATTAAGTCTATGATTTGATATTTGATAGAGCGGTCTGACTGAGCGATGGTAGGCAGCAGCAGGCTCGTAAGCATTCATTCAAACAGCACTTTACTTCGTTTTCCAGCAGCTCTTAGCAATGCTTGCTTCAAAGTGCTGTCTATGACTTCAAGCCTATCAACTCCTGAGATTAGGCTGGCAAATCTATAGTGCCTATAAGAACATCCAATAGTCAAAGGTATATGAAATACAAACGATAAAGAGAGAAATAGTCGACGCGTCCTGACCTGCCTTCCAGTAGCCATCACCCAGACCTGCCTTCCAGTAGCCATCACCCAGACCTGCCTTCCAGTAGCCATCACCCAGACCTGCCTTCCAGAAGCCATCACTCAGATCTGCATTCCTCCTGGGCAATTATGTGTGAACACACATCTCACTGTCCTAAAAATGCCTCGGACATAATGAAAACAAGCCCAGATTTCCCCCAGGGTGAAATTCCCCTTTAACACAGTGCTGTCTACAGATTTGATCGATGGCACTCACGCACACACACTTTGATAGCAATCATATAAGTGTTTGTTATGACTCCTTCTGGGGGGGGGACTGCTTGTCCACTAAACACATATGGAGCCAGTGAGGAGGAAAGATGATTCTCTCTGATACTCTTCTTTCTCATGGAAATACAGTCTCAATGTGTCACGACTAAAGCCCCATTTCTGCTTTTACTAGTTAAGACAGGCTACAGAAATTGAACTATGGAAGTGTTTGCCTCTCAAAATGCATATCACTGCAAATCAGTGTTAATATGAATCCTTGTATGTCCAGTAACCTTGAAGTTATTCGGGAGGAAAGATGAGCAAGATAACAGTTGCTGATTCTCTTCTTCAACTGTAAAATACAGTAAACTCTCAGTGTGACCAACTGTTACTGTTACTAACCCAGCTAAACAGACTGTTACTGACCCAGCTAAACAGACTGTTACTAACCCAGCTAAACAGACTGTTACTAAACCCAGCTAAACAGACTGTTACTGACCCAGCTAAACAGACTGTTACTGACCCAGCTAAACAGACTGTTACTGATCCAGCTAAACAGACTGTTACTGTTACTAACCCAGCTAAACAGACTGTTACTGACCCAGCTAAACAGACTGTTACTGACCCAGCTAAACAGACTGTTACTGTTACTAACCCAGCTAAACAGACTGTTACTGACCCAGCTAAACAGACTGTTACTGACCCAGCTAAACAGACTGTTACTGACCCAGCTAAACAGACTGTTACTGACCCAGCTAAACAGACTGTAACTGACCCAGCTAAACAGACTGTTACTGAACCAGCTAAACAGACTGTTACTGTTACTGACCCAGCTAAACAGACTGTTACTGTTACTAACCCAGCTAAACAGACCGTTACTGACCCAGCTAAACAGACTGTTACTGTTACTGATCCAGCTAAAAAGACTGTTACTGACCCAGCTAAACAGACTGTTACTGACCCAGCTAAACAGACCGTTACTGACCCAGCTAAACAGACTGTTACTGACCCAGCTAAACAGACTGTTACTGTTACTGACCCAGCTAAACAGACTGTTACTGTTACTAACCCAGCTAAACAGACCGTTACTGACCCAGCTAAACAGACTGTTACTGACCCAGCTAAACAGACTGTTACTGACCCAGCTAAACAGACTGTTACTGACCCAGCTAAACAGACTGTTACTGACCCAGCTAAACAGACTGTTACTGACCCAGCTAAACAGACTGTTACTGACCCAGCTAAACAGACTGTTACTGACCCAGCTAAACAGACTGTTACTGTTACTAACCCAGCTAAACAGACCGTTACTGACCCAGCTAAACAGACTGTTACTGTTACTAACCCAGCTAAACAGACCGTTACTGACCCAGCTAAACAGACTGTTACTGACCCAGCTAAACAGACCGTTACTGACCCAGCTAAACAGACCGTTACTGACCCAGCTAAACAGACTGTTACTGACCCAGCTAAACAGACTGTTACTGTTACTAACCCAGCTAAACAGACCGTTACTGACCCAGCTAAACAGACTGTTACTGACCCAGCTAAACAGACTGTTACTGACCCAGCTAAACAGACTGTTACTGACCCAGCTAAACAGACTGTTACTGACCCAGCTAAACAGACTGTTACTGACCCAGCTAAACAGACCATTACTAACCCAGGTAAACAGACTGTTACTAACCCAGCTAAACAGACTGTTACTAACCCAGCTAAACAGACTGTTACTGACCCAGCTAAACAGACTGTTACTGACCCAGCTAAACAGACTGTTACTGTTACTAACCCAGCTAAACAGACTGTTACTGTTACTAACCCAGCTAAACAGACCGTTACTGTTACTAACCCAGCTAAACAGACTGTTACTGACCCAGCTAAACAGACCGTTACTAACCCAGCTAAACAGACTGTTACTAACCCAGCTAAACAGACTGTTACTGACCCAGCTAAACAGACTGTTACTGACCCAGCTAAACAGACTGTTACTGACCCAGCTAAACAGACTGTTACTGTTACTAACCCAGCTAAACAGACTGTTACTGTTACTAACCCAGCTAAACAGACCGTTACTGACCCAGCTAAACAGACTGTTACTGACCCAGCTAAACAGACTGTTACTGACCCAGCTAAACAGACCGTTACTGACCCAGCTAAAAAGACCGTTACTAACCAAGCTAAACAGACTGTTACTGTTACTAACCCAGCGAAACAGACCGTTACTGACCCAGCTAAACAGACCGTTACTAACCCAGCTAAACAGACCGTTACTAACCCAGCTAAACAAAGTGTTACTGTTACTAACCCAGCTAAACAGACCGTTACTGACCCAGCTAAACAGACCGTTACTAACCCAGCTAAACAGACTGTTACTGTTACTAACCCAGCTAAACAGACCGTTACCGACCCAGCTAAACAGACTGTTACTGACCCAGCTAAACAGACTTTTACTGACCCAGCTAAACAGACCGTTACTGACCCAGCTAAACAGACCGTTACTGTTACTAACCCAGCTAAACAGACTGTTACTGTTACTAACCCAGCTAAACAGACTGTTACTGTTACTAACCCAGCTAAACAGACTGTTACTGTTACTAACCCAGCTAAACAGACTGTTACTAACCCAGCTAAACAGACTGTTACTAACCCAGCTAAACAGACCGTTACTAACCCAGCTAAACAGACCGTTACTAACCCAGCTAAACAGACCGTTACTAACCCAGCTAAACAGACTGTTACTGACCCAGCTAAACAGACTGTTACTGTTACTAACCCAGCTAAACAGACCGTTACTGTTACTAACCCAGCTAAACAGACCGTTACTGACCCAGCTAAACAGACTGTTACTGTTACTAACCCAGCTAAACAGACCGTTACTGACCCAGCTAAACAGACTGTTACTGACCCAGCTAAACAGACTGTTACTGACCCAGCTAAACAGACTGTTACTGTTACTAACCCAGCTAAACAGACTGTTACTGACCCAGCTAAACAGACTGTTACTGACCCAGCTAAACAGACTGTTACTGACCCAGCTAAACAGACTGTTACTGACCCAGCTAAACAGACTGTTACTGATCAAGCTAAACAGACTGTTAATGACCCAGCTAAACAGACTGTTACTGTTACTAACCCAGCTAAACAGACCGTTACTGACCCAGCTAAACAGACCGTTACTAATCCAGCTAAACAGACCGTTACTAACCCAGCTAAACAGACTGTTACTGACCCAGCTAAACAGACTGTTACTGACCCAGCTAAACAGACTGTTACTGTTACTAACCCAGCTAAACAGACTGTTACTGTTACTAACCCAGCTAAACAGACTGTTACTGTTACTAACCCAGCTAAACAGACCGTTACTGACCCAGCTAAACAGACCGTTACTGACCCAGCTAAACAGACTGTTACTGACCCAGCTAAACAGACCGTTACTGACCCAGCTAAACAGACCGTTACTAATCCAGCTAAACAGACCGTTACTAACCCAGCTAAACAGACTGTTACTGTTACTAACCCAGCTAAACAGACCGTTACTGACCCAGCTAAACAGACTGTTACTGACCCAGCTAAACAGACTGTTACTGTTACTAACCCAGCTAAACAGACTGTTACTGTTACTAACCCAGCTAAACAGACCGTTACTGACCCAGCTAAACAGACCGTTACTGACCCAGCTAAACAGACTGTTACTGACCCAGCTAAAAAGACTATTACTGATCAAGCTAAACAGACTGTTACTGACCCAGCTAAACAGACCATTACTGACCCAGCTAAACAGACTGCTACTAACCCAGCTAAACCGACCGTTACTAACCCAGCTAAACAGACTGTTACTGTTACTAACCCAGCTAAACAGACCGTTACTGACCCAGCTAAACAGACCGTTACTGACCCAGTTAAACAGACCGTTAGTAACCCAGCTAAACAGACCGTTACTAACCAAGCTAAACAGACTGTTACTGTTACTAACCCAGCTAAACAGACCGTTACTGACCCAGCTAAACAGACTGTTACTGACCCCGCTAAACAGACTGTTACTAACCCAGCTAAACAGACCGTTACTGACCCAGCTAAACAGACCATTACTAACCCAGGTAAACAGACTGTTACTAACCCAGCTAAACAGACTGTTACTAACCCAGCTAAACAGACTGTTACTGACCCAGCTAAACAGACTGTTACTGACCCAGCTAAACAGACTGTTACTGTTACTAACCCAGCTAAACAGACTGTTATTGTTACTAACCCAGCTAAACAGACTGTTACTGACCCAGCTAAACAGACCGTTACTAACACAGCTAAACAGACTGTTACTAACCCAGCTAAACAGACTGTTACTGACCCAGCTAAACAGACTGTTACTGACCCAGCTAAACAGACTGTTACTGACCCAGCTAAACAGACTGTTACTGTTACTAACCCAGCTAAACAGACCGTTACTGACCCAGCTAAACAGACTGTTACTGACCCAGCTAAACAGACTGTTACTGACCCAGCTAAACAGACCGTTACTGACCCAGCTAAAAAGACCGTTACTAACCAAGCTAAACAGACTGTTACTGTTACTAACCCAGCGAAACAGACCGTTACTGACCCAGCTAAACAGACCGTTACTAACCCAGCTAAACAGACCGTTACTAACCCAGCTAAACAAAGTGTTACTGTTACTAACCCAGCTAAACAGACCGTTACTGACCCAGCTAAACAGACCGTTACTAACCCAGCTAAACAGACTGTTACTGTTACTAACCCAGCTAAACAGACCGTTACCGACCCAGCTAAACAGACTGTTACTGACCCAGCTAAACAGACTTTTACTGACCCAGCTAAACAGACCGTTACTGACCCAGCTAAACAGACCGTTACTAACCCAGCTAAACAGACCGTTACTAACCAAGCTAAACAGACTGTTACTGTTACTAACCCAGCTAAACAGACCGTTACTGACCCAGCTAAACAGAATGTTACTAACCCAGCTAAACAGACCGTTACTAACCCAGCTAAACAGACCGTTACTGACCCAGCTAAACAGACTGTTACTGACCCAGCTAAACAGACTGTTACTGACCCAGCTAAACAGACTGTTACTGACCCAGCTAAACAGACTGTTACTGACCCAGCTAAACAGACTGTTACTGTTACTAACCCAGCTAAACAGACCGTTACTGTTACTAACCCAGCTAAACAGACCGTTACTGTTACTAACCCAGCTAAACAGACCGTTACTGTTACTAACCCAGCTAAACAGACCGTTACTGTTACTGACCCAGCTAAACAGACCGTTACTGACCCAGCTAAACAGACCGTTACTGACCCAGCTAAACAGACCGTTACTGACCCAGCTAAACAGACTGTTACTAACCCAGCTAAACAGACTGTTACTAACCCAGCTAAACAGACTGTTACTGACCCAGCTAAACAGACCGTTACTGACCCAGCTAAACAGACCGTTATTGACCTAGCTAAACAGACCGTTACTGACCCAGCTAAACAGACTGTTACTGTTACTAACCCAGCTAAACAGACTGTTACTGTTACTAACCCAGCTAAACAGACTGTTACTGTTACTAACCCAGCTAAACAGACTGTTACTGTTACTAACCCAGCTAAACAGACTTTTACTGTTACTAACCCAGCTAAACAGACTGTTACTGATACTAACCCAGCTAAACAGACTGTTACTGTTACTGACACAGCTAAACAGACTGTTACTGTTACTGACCCAGCTAAACAGACTGTTAGTGACCCAGCTAAGCAGACTGTTACTGACCCAGCTAAACAGACTGTTACTGACCCAGCTAAACAGACTGTTACTGACCCAGCTAAACAGACCGTTACTAACCCAGCTAAACAGACCGTTACTGACCCAGCTAAACAGACCGTTACTGACCCAGCTAAACAGACCGTTACTAACTCAGCTAAACAGACTGTTACTGTTACTAACCCAGCTAAACAGACTGTTACTGTTACTAACCCAGCTAAACAGACTGTTACTGTTACTAACTCATCTAAACAGACTGTTACTGTTACTAACCCAGCTAAACAGACTGTTACTGTTACTAACCCAGCTAAACAGACTGTTACTAACCCAGCTAAACAGACTGTTACTAACCCAGCTAAACAGACCGTTACTAACCCAGCTAAACAGACTGTTACTGTTACTAACCCAGCTAAACAGACTGTTACTGTTACTAACCCAGCTAAACAGACTGTTACTGACCCAGCTAAACAGACTGTTACTGACCCAGCTAAACAGACCGTTACTGACCCAGCAAAACAGACCGTTACTGACCCAGCTAAACAGACTGTTACTAACCCAGCTAAACAGACTGTTACTGACCCAGCTAAACAGACCGTTACTGACCCAGCTAAACAGACCGTTACTGACCCAGCTAAACAGACCGTTACTGACCTAGCTAAACAGACCGTTACTGACCCAGCTAAACAGACTGTTACTGTTACTAACCCAGCTAAACAGACTGTTACTGTTACTAACCCAGCTAAACAGACTGTTACTGTTACTAACCCAGCTAAACAGACTGTTACTGTTACTAACCCAGCTAAACAGACTGTTACTGTTACTGACCCAGCTAAACAGACTGTTACTGTTACTGACCCAGCTAAACAGACTGTTACTGACCCAGCTAAGCAGACTGTTACTGACCCAGCTAAACAGACTGTTACTGACCCAGCTAAACAGACTGTTACTGACCCAGCTAAACAGACCGTTACTGACCCAGCTAAACAGACCGTTGCTGACCCAGCTAAACAGACCGTTACTGACCCAGCTAAACAGACCGTTACTGACCCAGCTAAACAGACCGTTACTAACTCAGCTAAACAGACTGTTACTGTTACTAACCCAGCTAAACAGACTGTTACTGTTACTAACCCAGCTAAACAGACTGTTACTGTTACTAACCCAGCTAAACAGACTGTTACTGTTACTAACCCAGCTAAACAGACTGTTACTAACCCAGCTAAACAGACTGTTACTAACCCAGCTAAACAGACCGTTACTAACCCAGCTAAACAGACTGTTACTGTTACTAACCCATCTAAACAGACTGTTACTGTTACTAACCCAGCTAAACAGACTGTTACTGTTACTAACCCAGCTAAACAGACTGTTACTGACCCAGCTAAACAGACTGTTACTGACCCAGCTAAACAGACTGTTACTGACCCAGCTAAACAGACTGTTACTGACCCAGCTAAACAGACTGTTACTGTTACTAACCCAGCTAAACAGACCGTTACTAACCCAGCTAAACAGACCGTTACTAACCCAGCTAAACAGACCGTTACTGTTACTAACCCAGCTAAACAGACTGTTACTGTTACTAACCCAGCTAAACAGACTGTTACTGTTACTAACCCAGCTAAACAGACTGTTACTGTTACTAACCCAGCTAAACAGACTGTTACTGTTACTAACCCAGCTAAACAGACTGTTACTGTTACTGACCCAGCTAAACAGACTGTTACTGTTACTGACCCAGCTAAACAGACTGTTACTGACCCAGCTAAACAGACTGTTACTGACCCAGCTAAACAGACTGTTACTGACCCAGCAAAACAGACTGTTACTGACCCAGCAAAACAGACTGTTACTGACCCAGCTAAACAGACTGTTACTGTTACTAACCCAGCTAAACAGACTGTTACTGTTACTAACCCAGCTAAACAGACTGTTACTGTTACTAACCCAGCTAAACAGACTGTTACTGTTACTAACCCAGCTAAACAGACTGTTACTGTTACTAACCCAGCTAAACAGACTGTTACTGTTACTAACCCAGCTAAACAGACTGTTACTGTTACTAACCCAGCTAAACAGACTGTTACTGTTACTGACCCAGCTAAACAGACTGTTACTGTTACTGACCCAGCTAAACAGACTGTTACTGTTACTGACCCAGCTAAACAGACTGTTACTGACCCAGCTAAGCAGACTGTTACAAACCCAGCTAAACAGACTGTTACTGACCCAGCTAAACAGACCGTTACTGACCCAGCTAAACAGACCGTTACTGACCCAGCTAAACAGACCGTTACTGACCCAGCTAAACAGACCGTTACTGACCCAGCTAAACAGACCGTTACTAACTCAGCTAAACAGACTGTTACTGTTACTAACCCAGCTAAACAGACTGTTACTGTTACTAACCCAGCTAAACAGACTGTTACTGTTACTAACCCAGCTAAACAGACTGTTACTGTTACTAACCCAGCTAAACAGACTGTTACTGTTACTAACCCAGCTAAACAGACTGTTACTAACCCAGCTAAACAGACTGTTACTAACCCAGCTAAACAGACCGTTACTAACCCAGCTAAACAGACTGTTACTGTTACTAACCCAGCTAAACAGACTGTTACTGTTACTAACCCAGCTAAACAGACTGTTACTGTTACTAACCCAGCTAAACAGACTGTTACTGACCCAGCTAAACAGACTGTTACTCAACCAGCTAAACAGACTGTTACTAACCCAGCTAAACAGACTGTTACTGTTACTAACCCAGCTAAACAGACCATTACTAACCCAGCTAAACAGACCGTTACTAACCCAGCTAAACAGACCGTTACTGTTACTAACCCAGCTAAACAGACTGTTACTGTTACTAACCCAGCTAAACAGACTGTTACTGTTACTAACCCAGCTAAACAGACTGTTACTGTTACTAACCCAGCTAAACAGACTGTTACTGTTACTGACCCAGCTAAACAGACTGTTACTGACCCAGCTAAACAGACTGTTACTGACCCAGCTAAACAGACTGTTACTGACCCAGCTAAACAGACTGTTACTGACCCAGCTAAACAGACTGTTACTAACCCAGCTAAACAGACTGTTACTAACCCAGCTAAACAGACTGTTCTTAACCCAGCTAAACAGACTGTTCTTAACCCAGCTAAACAGACCGTTACTAACCCAGCTAAACAGACCGTTACTGTTACTAACCCAGCTAAACAGACTGTTACTGTTACTAACCCAGCTAAACAGACTGTTACTGTTACTGACCCAGCTAAACAGACTGTTACTGTTACTGACCCAGCTAAACAGACTGTTACTGTTACTGACCCAGCTAAACAGACTGTTACTGACCCAGCTAAACAGACTGTTACTGACCCAGCTAAACAGACTGTTACTGACCCAGCAAAACAGACTGTTACTGACCCAGCTAAACAGACTGTTACTGTTACTAACCCAGCTAAACAGACTGTTACTGTTACTAACCCAGCTAAACAGACTGTTACTGTTACTAACCCAGCTAAACAGACTGTTACTGTTACTAACCCAGCTAAACAGACTGTTACTGTTACTAACCCAGCTAAACAGACTGTTACTGTTACTAACCCAGCTAAACAGACTGTTACTGTTACTGACCCAGCTAAACAGACTGTTACTGTTACTGACCCAGCTAAACAGACTGTTACTGTTACTGACCCAGCTAAACAGACTGTTTGTGTTACTGACCCAGCTAAACAGACTGTTACTGTTACTGACCCAGCTAAACAGACTGTTACTAACCCAGCTAAACAGACTGGTACTAACCCAGCTAAACAGACCGTTACTAACCCAGCTAAACAGACTGTTACTGTTACTAACCCAGCTAAACAGACTGTTACTGTTACTAACCCAGCTAAACAGACTGTTACTGACCCAGCTAAACAGACTGTTACTGACCCAGCTAAACAGACTGTTACTGTTACTAACCCAGTTAAACAGACTGTTACTGTTACTAACCCAGCTAAACAGACTGTTACTAACCCAGCTAAACAGACTGTTACTGACCCAGCTAAACAGACTGTTACTGTTACTAACCCAGCTAAACAGACTGTTACTGTTACTAACCCAGCTAAACAGACTGTTACTGTTACTAACCCAGCTAAACAGACTGTTACTGTTACTAACCCAGCTAAACAGACTGTTACTGTTACTAACCCAGCTAAACAGACTGTTACTGTTACTAACCCAGCTAAACAGACTATTACTGTTACTAACCCAGCTAAACAGACTGTTACTGTTACTGACCCAGCTAAACAGACTGTTACTGACCCAGCTAAACAGACTGTTACTGACCCAGCTAAGCAGACTGTTACAAACCCAGCTAAACAGACTGTTACTGACCCAGCTAAACAGACTGTTACTGACCCAGCTAAACAGACCGTTACTGACCCAGCTAAACAGACCGTTACTGACCCAGCTAAACAGACCGTTACTGACCCAGCTAAACAGACCGTTACTGACCCAGCTAAACAGACCGTTACTGACCCAGCTAAACAGACCGTTACTAACTCAGCTAAACAGACTGTTACTTTTACTAACCCAGCTAAACAGACTGTTACTGTTACTAACCCAGCTAAACAGACTGTTACTGTTACTAACCCAGCTAAACAGACTGTTACTGTTACTAACCCAGCTAAACAGACTGTTACTGTTACTAACCCAGCTAAACAGACTGTTACTGTTACTAACCCAGCTAAACAGACTGTTACTGACCCAGCTAAACAGACTGTTACTCAACCAGCTAAACAGACTGTTACTAACCCAGCTAAACAGACTGTTACTGTTACTAACCCAGCTAAACAGACCGTTACTAACCCAGCTAAACAGACCGTTACTAACCCAGCTAAACAGACCGTTACTGTTACTAACCCAGCTAAACAGACTGTTACTGTTACTAACCCAGCTAAACAGACTGTTACTGTTACTAACCCAGCTAAACAGACTGTTACTGTTACTAACCCAGCTAAACAGACTGTTACTGTTACTGACCCAGCTAAACAGACTGTTACTGTTACTGACCCAGCTAAACAGACTGTTACTGACCCAGCTAAACAGACTGTTACTGACCCAGCTAAACAGACTGTTACTGACCCAGCTAAACAGACTGTTACTGACCCAGCTAAACAGACTGTTACTAACCCAGCTAAACAGACTGTTACTAACCCAGCTAAACAGACTGTTCTTAACCCAGCTAAACAGACTGTTCTTAACCCAGCTAAACAGACCGTTACTAACCAAGCTAAACAGACCGTTACTGTTACTAACCCAGCTAAACAGACTGTTACTGTTACTAACCCAGCTAAACAGACTGTTACTGTTACTAACCCAGCTAAACAGACTGTTACTGTTACTGACCCAGCTAAACAGACTGTTACTGTTACTGACCCAGCTAAACAGACTGTTACTGTTACTGACCCAGCTAAACAGACTGTTACTGACCCAGCTAAACAGACTGTTACTGACCCAGCTAAACAGACTGTTACTGACCCAGCAAAACAGACTGTTACTGACCCAGCTAAACAGACTGTTACTGTTACTAACCCAGCTAAACAGACTGTTACTGTTACTAACCCAGCTAAACAGACTGTTACTGTTACTAACCCAGCTAAACAGACTGTTACTGTTACTGACCCAGCTAAACAGACTGTTACTGTTACTAACCCAGCTAAACAAACCGTTACTGACCCAGCTAAACAGAATGTTACTAACCCAGCTAAACAGACCGTTACTAACCCAGCTAAACAGACCGCTACTGACCCAGCTAAACAGACTGTTACTGACCCAGCTAAACAGACTGTTACTGACCCAGCTAAACAGACTGTTACTGACCCAGCTAAACAGACTGTTACTGACCCAGCTAAACAGACTGTTACTGTTACTAACCCAGCTAAACAGACCGTTACTGTTACTAACCCAGCTAAACAGACCGTTACTGTTACTAACCCAGCTAAACAGAGCGTTACTGACCCAGCTAAACAGACCGTTAGTAATGCAGCTAAACAGACCGTTACTAACCGCGCTAAACAGACCGTTACTAACCCAGCTAAACAGACCGTTACTGTTACTAACCCAGCTAAACAGACTGTTACTGACCCAGCTAAACAGACTGTTACTGTTACTAACCCAGCTAAACAGACCGTTACTGTTACTAACCCAGCTAAACAGACCATTACTGTTACTAACCCAGCTAAACAGACCGTTACTGACCCAGCTAAACAGACCGTTACTAACCCAGCTAAACAGACCGTTACTGTTACTAACCCAGCTAAACAGACCGTTACTGTTACTGACCCAGCTAAACAGACCGTTACTGACCCAGCTAAACAGACCGTTACTGACCCAGCTAAACAGACCGTTACTGACCCAGCTAAACAGACTGTTACTAACCCAGCTAAACAGACTGTTACTAACCCAGCTAAACAGACTGTTACTGACCCAGCTAAACAGACCGTTACTGACCCAGCTAAACAGACCGTTATTGACCTAGCTAAACAGACCGTTACTGACCCAGCTAAACAGACTGTTACTGTTACTAACCCAGCTAAACAGACTGTTACTGTTACTAACCCAGCTAAACAGACTGTTACTGTTACTAACCCAGCTAAACAGACTGTTACTGTTACTAACCCAGCTAAACAGACTTTTACTGTTACTAACCCAGCTAAACAGACTGTTACTGATACTAACCCAGCTAAACAGACTGTTACTGTTACTGACCCAGCTAAACAGACTGTTACTGACCCAGCTAAACAGACTGTTACTGACCCAGCTAAGCAGACTGTTACTGACCCAGCTAAACAGACTGTTACTGACCCAGCTAAACAGACTGTTACTGACCCAGCTAAACAGACCGTTACTAACCCAGCTAAACAGACCGTTACTGACCCAGCTAAACAGACCGTTACTGACCCAGCTAAACAGACCGTTACTAACTCAGCTAAACAGACTGTTACTGTTACTAACCCAGCTAAACAGACTGTTACTGTTACTAACCCAGCTAAACAGACTGTTACTGTTACTAACTCATCTAAACAGACTGTTACTGTTACTAACCCAGCTAAACAGACTGTTACTGTTACTAACCCAGCTAAACAGACTGTTACTAACCCAGCTAAACAGACTGTTACTAACCCAGCTAAACAGACTGTTACTGTTACTAACCCAGCTAAACAGACTGTTACTGTTACTAACCCAGCTAAACAGACTGTTACTGTTACTAACCCAGCTAAACAGACTGTTACTGACCCAGCTAAACAGACTGTTACTGACCCAGCTAAACAGACTGTTACTGACCCAGCAAAACAGACCGTTACTGACCCAGCTAAACAGACTGTTACTAACCCAGCTAAACAGACTGTTACTAACCCAGCTAAACAGACCGTTACTGACCCAGCTAAACAGACCGTTACTGACCCAGCTAAACAGACCGTTACTGACCTAGCTAAACAGACCGTTACTGACCCAGCTAAACAGACTGTTACTGTTACTAACCCAGCTAAACAGACTGTTACTGTTACTAACCCAGCTAAACAGACTGTTACTGTTACTAACCCAGCTAAACAGACTGTTACTGTTACTAACCCAGCTAAACAGACTGTTACTGTTACTGACCCAGCTAAACAGACTGTTACTGTTACTGACCCAGCTAAACAGACTGTTACTGACCCAGCTAAGCAGACTGTTACTGACCCAGCTAAACAGACTGTTACTGACCCAGCTAAACAGACTGTTACTGACCCAGCTAAACAGACCGTTACTGACCCAGCTAAACAGACCGTTGCTGACCCAGCTAAACAGACCGTTACTGACCCAGCTAAACAGACCGTTACTGACCCAGCTAAACAGACCGTTACTAACTCAGCTAAACAGACTGTTACTGTTACTAACCCAGCTAAACAGACTGTTACTGTTACTAACCCAGCTAAACAGACTGTTACTGTTACTAACCCAGCTAAACAGACTGTTACTGTTACTAACCCAGCTAAACAGACTGTTACTAACCCAGCTAAACAGACTGTTACTAACCCAGCTAAACAGACCGTTACTAACCCAGCTAAACAGACTGTTACTGTTACTAACCCATCTAAACAGACTGTTACTGTTACTAACCCAGCTAAACAGACTGTTACTGTTACTAACCCAGCTAAACAGACTGTTACTGACCCAGCTAAACAGACTGTTACTGACCCAGCTAAACAGACTGTTACTGACCCAGCTAAACAGACTGTTACTAACCCAGCTAAACAGACTGTTACTGTTACTAACCCAGCTAAACAGACCGTTACTAACCCAGCTAAACAGACCGTTACTAACCCAGCTAAACAGACCGTTACTGTTACTAACCCAGCTAAACAGACTGTTACTGTTACTAACCCAGCTAAACAGACTGTTACTGTTACTAACCCAGCTAAACAGACTGTTACTGTTACTAACCCAGCTAAACAGACTGTTACTGTTACTGACCCAGCTAAACAGACTGTTACTGTTACTGACCCAGCTAAACAGACTGTTACTGTTACTGACCCAGCTAAACAGACTGTTACTGACCCAGCTAAACAGACTGTTACTGACCCAGCTAAACAGACTGTTACTGACCCAGCAAAACAGACTGTTACTGACCCAGCAAAACAGACTGTTACTGACCCAGCTAAACAGACTGTTACTGTTACTAACCCAGCTAAACAGACTGTTACTGTTACTAACCCAGCTAAACAGACTGTTACTGTTACTAACCCAGCTAAACAGACTGTTACTGTTACTAACCCAGCTAAACAGACTGTTACTGTTACTAACCCAGCTAAACAGACTGTTACTGTTACTAACCCAGCTAAACAGACTGTTACTGTTACTAACCCAGCTAAACAGACTGTTACTGTTACTGACCCAGCTAAACAGACTGTTACTGTTACTGACCCAGCTAAACAGACTGTTACTGTTACTGACCCAGCTAAACAGACTGTTACTGACCCAGCTAAGCAGACTGTTACAAACCCAGCTAAACAGACTGTTACTGACCCAGCTAAACAGACCGTTACTGACCCAGCTAAACAGACCGTTACTGACCCAGCTAAACAGACCGTTACTGACCCAGCTAAACAGACCGTTACTGACCCAGCTAAACAGACCGTTACTAACTCAGCTAAACAGACTGTTACTGTTACTAACCCAGCTAAACAGACTGTTACTGTTACTAACCCAGCTAAACAGACTGTTACTGTTACTAACCCAGCTAAACAGACTGTTACTGTTACTAACCCAGCTAAACAGACTGTTACTGTTACTAACCCAGCTAAACAGACTGTTACTAACCCAGCTAAACAGACTGTTACTAACCCAGCTAAACAGACCGTTACTAACCCAGCTAAACAGACTGTTACTGTTACTAACCCAGCTAAACAGACTGTTACTGTTACTAACCCAGCTAAACAGACTGTTACTGTTACTAACCCAGCTAAACAGACTGTTACTGACCCAGCTAAACAGACTGTTACTCAACCAGCTAAACAGACTGTTACTAACCCAGCTAAACAGACTGTTACTGTTACTAACCCAGCTAAACAGACCATTACTAACCCAGCTAAACAGACCGTTACTAACCCAGCTAAACAGACCGTTACTGTTACTAACCCAGCTAAACAGACTGTTACTGTTACTAACCCAGCTAAACAGACTGTTACTGTTACTAACCCAGCTAAACAGACTGTTACTGTTACTAACCCAGCTAAACAGACTGTTACTGTTACTGACCCAGCTAAACAGACTGTTACTGTTACTGACCCAGCTAAACAGACTGTTACTGACCCAGCTAAACAGACTGTTACTGACCCAGCTAAACAGACTGTTACTGACCCAGCTAAACAGACTGTTACTAACCCAGCTAAACAGACTGTTACTAACCCAGCTAAACAGACTGTTCTTAACCCAGCTAAACAGACTGTTCTTAACCCAGCTAAACAGACCGTTACTAACCCAGCTAAACAGACCGTTACTGTTAATAACCCAGCTAAACAGACTGTTACTGTTACTAACCCAGCTAAACAGACTGTTACTGTTACTGACCCAGCTAAACAGACTGTTACTGTTACTGACCCAGCTAAACAGACTGTTACTGTTACTGACCCAGCTAAACAGACTGTTACTGTTACTGACCCAGCTAAACAGACTGTTACTGACCCAGCTAAACAGACTGTTACTGACCCAGCTAAACAGACTGTTACTGACCCAGCAAAACAGACTGTTACTGACCCAGCTAAACAGACTGTTACTGTTACTAACCCAGCTAAACAGACTGTTACTGTTACTAACCCAGCTAAACAGACTGTTACTGTTACTAACCCAGCTAAACAGACTGTTACTGTTACTAACCCAGCTAAACAGACTGTTACTGTTACTAACCCAGCTAAACAGACTGTTACTGTTACTAACCCAGCTAAACAGACTGTTACTGTTACTGACCCAGCTAAACAGACTGTTACTGTTACTGACCCAGCTAAACAGACTGTTACTGTTACTGACCCAGCTAAACAGACTGTTTGTGTTACTGACCCAGCTAAACAGACTGTTACTGTTACTGACCCAGCTAAACAGACTGTTACTAACCCAGCTAAACAGACTGGTACTAACCCAGCTAAACAGACCGTTACTAACCCAGCTAAACAGACTGTTACTGTTACTAACCCAGCTAAACAGACTGTTACTGTTACTAACCCAGCTAAACAGACTGTTACTGACCCAGCTAAACAGACTGTTACTGACCCAGCTAAACAGACCGTTACTGACCCAGCTAAACAGACTGTTACTGTTACTAACCCAGTTAAACAGACTGTTACTGTTACTAACCCAGCTAAACAGACTGTTACTAACCCAGCTAAACAGACTGTTACTGACCCAGCTAAACAGACTGTTACTGTTACTAACCCAGCTAAACAGACTGTTACTGTTACTAACCCAGCTAAACAGACTGTTACTGTTACTAACCCAGCTAAACAGACTGTTACTGTTACTAACCCAGCTAAACAGACTGTTACTGTTACTAACCCAGCTAAACAGACTGTTACTGTTACTAACCCAGCTAAACAGACTGTTACTGTTACTGACCCAGCTAAACAGACTGTTACTGTTACTGACCCAGCTAAACAGACTGTTACTGACCCAGCTAAGCAGACTGTTACAAACCCAGCTAAACAGACTGTTACTGACCCAGCTAAACAGACTGTTACTGACCCAGCTAAACAGACCGTTACTGACCCAGCTAAACAGACCGTTACTGACCCAGCTAAACAGACCGTTACTGACCCAGCTAAACAGACCGTTACTGACCCAGCTAAACAGACCGTTACTGACCCAGCTAAACAGACCGTTACTAACTCAGCTAAACAGACTGTTACTTTTACTAACCCAGCTAAACAGACTGTTACTGTTACTAACCCAGCTAAACAGACTGTTACTGTTACTAACCCAGCTAAACAGACTGTTACTGTTACTAACCCAGCTAAACAGACTGTTACTGTTACTAACCCAGCTAAACAGACTGTTACTGTTACTAACCCAGCTAAACAGACTGTTACTGACCCAGCTAAACAGACTGTTACTCAACCAGCTAAACAGACTGTTACTAACCCAGCTAAACAGACTGTTACTGTTACTAACCCAGCTAAACAGACCGTTACTAACCCAGCTAAACAGACCGTTACTAACCCAGCTAAACAGACCGTTACTGTTACTAACCCAGCTAAACAGACTGTTACTGTTACTAACCCAGCTAAACAGACTGTTACTGTTACTAACCCAGCTAAACAGACTGTTACTGTTACTAACCCAGCTAAACAGACTGTTACTGTTACTGACCCAGCTAAACAGACTGTTACTGACCCAGCTAAACAGACTGTTACTGACCCAGCTAAACAGACTGTTACTGACCCAGCTAAAAAGACTGTTACTGACCCAGCTAAACAGACTGTTACTGACCCAGCTAAACAGACTGTTACTAACCCAGCTAAACAGACTGTTACTAACCCAGCTAAACAGACTGTTCTTAACCCAGCTAAACAGACTGTTCTTAACCCAGCTAAACAGACCGTTACTAACCAAGCTAAACAGACCGTTACTGTTACTAACCCAGCTAAACAGACTGTTACTGTTACTAACCCAGCTAAACAGACTGTTACTGTTACTAACCCAGCTAAACAGACTGTTACTGTTACTGACCCAGCTAAACAGACTGTTACTGTTACTGACCCAGCTAAACAGACTGTTACTGTTACTGACCCAGCTAAACAGACTGTTACTGACCCAGCTAAACAGACTGTTACTGACCCAGCTAAACAGACTGTTACTGACCCAGCAAAACAGACTGTTACTGACCCAGCTAAACAGACTGTTACTGTTACTAACCCAGCTAAACAGACTGTTACTGTTACTAACCCAGCTAAACAGACTGTTACTGTTACTAACCCAGCTAAACAGACTGTTACTGTTACTAACCCAGCTAAACAGACTGTTACTGTTACTGACCCAGCTAAACAGACTGTTACTGTTACTGACCCAGCTAAACAGACTGTTTGTGTTACTGACCCAGCTAAACAGACTGTTACTGTTACTGACCCAGCTAAACAGACTGTTACTAACCCAGCTAAACAGATTGGTACTAACCCAGCTAAACAGACCGTTACTAACCCAGCTAAACAGACTGTTACTGTTACTAACCCAGCTAAACAGACTGTTACTGTTACTAACCCAGCTAAACAGACTGTTACTGACCCAGCTAAACAGACCGTTACTGACCCAGCTAAACAGACCGTTACTGACCCAGCTAAACAGACCGTTACTGACCCAGCTAAACAGACTGTTACTAACCCAGCTAAACAGACTGTTACTGACCCAGCTAAACAGACTGTTACTGACCCAGCTAAACAGACTGTTACTGTTACTAACCCAGCTAAACAGACTGTTACTGTTACTAACCCAGCTAAACAGACTGTTACTGTTACTAACCCAGCTAAACAGACTGTTACTGTTACTAACCCAGCTAAACAGACTGTTACTGTTACTAACCCAGCTAAACAGACTGTTACTGTTACTGACCCAGCTAAACAGACTGTTACTGTTACTGACCCAGCTAAACAGACTGTTACTGTTACTGACCCAGCTAAACAGACTGTTACTGTTACTGACCCAGCTAAACAGACTGATTCTAACCCAGCTAAACAGACTGGTACTAACCCAGCTAAACAGACCGTTACTAACCCAGCTAAACAGACTGTTACTGTTACTAACCCAGCTAAACAGACTGTTACTGTTACTAACCCAGCTAAACAGACTGTTACTGACCCAGCTAAACAGACTGTTACTGACCCAGCTAAACAGACTGTTACTGACCCAGCTAAACAGACTGTTACTGACCCAGCTAAACAGACTGTTACTAACCCAGCTAAACAGACTGTTACTAACCCAGCTAAACAGACTGTTCTTAACCCAGCTAAACAGACTGTTCTTAACCCAGCTAAACAGACCGTTACTAACCAAGCTAAACAGACCGTTACTGTTACTAACCCAGCTAAACAGACTGTTACTGTTACTAACCCAGCTAAACAGACTGTTACTGTTACTAACCCAGCTAAACAGACTGTTACTGTTACTGGCCCAGCTAAACAGACTGTTACTGTTACTGACCCAGCTAAACAGACTGTTACTGTTACTGACCCAGCTAAACAGACTGTTACTGACCCAGCTAAACAGACTGTTACTGACCCAGCTAAACAGACTGTTACTGACCCAGCAAAACAGACTGTTACTGACCCAGCTAAACAGACTGTTACTGTTACTAACCCAGCTAAACAGACTGTTACTGTTACTAACCCAGCTAAACAGACTGTTACTGTTACTAACCCAGCTAAACAGACTGTTACTGTTACTAACCCAGCTAAACAGACTGTTACTGTTACTAACCCAGCTAAACAGACTGTTACTGTTACTAACCCAGCTAAACAGACTGTTACTGTTACTGACCCAGCTAAACAGACTGTTACTGTTACTGACCCAGCTAAACAGACTGTTACTGTTACTGACCCAGCTAAACAGACTGTTACTAACCCAGCTAAACAGATTGGTACTAACCCAGCTAAACAGACCGTTACTAACCCAGCTAAACAGACTGTTACTGTTACTAACCCAGCTAAACAGACTGTTACTGTTACTAACCCAGCTAAACAGACTGTTACTGACCCAGCTAAACAGACCGTTACTGACCCAGCTAAACAGACCGTTACTGACCCAGCTAAACAGACCGTTACTGACCCAGCTAAACAGACTGTTACTAACCCAGCTAAACAGACTGTTACTGACCCAGCTAAACAGACTGTTACTGACCCAGCTAAACAGACCGTTACTGACCCAGCTAAACAGACTGTTACTGTTACTAACCCAGCTAAACAGACTGTTACTGTTACTAACCCAGCTAAACAGACTGTTACTGTTACTAACCCAGCTAAACAGACTGTTACTGTTACTAACCCAGCTAAACAGACTGTTACTGTTACTAACCCAGCTAAACAGACTGTTACTGTTACTGACCCAGCTAAACAGACTGTTACTGTTACTGACCCAGCTAAACAGACTGTTACTGTTACTGACCCAGCTAAACAGACTGTTACTAACCCAGCTAAACAGACTGGTACTAACCCAGCTAAACAGACCGTTACTAACCCAGCTAAACAGACTGTTACTGTTACTAACCCAGCTAAACAGACTGTTACTGTTACTAACCCAGCTAAACAGACTGTTACTGACCCAGCTAAACAGACTGTTACTGACCCAGCTAAACAGACCGTTACTGACCCAGCAAAACAGACCGTTACTGACCCAGCTAAAAAGACCGTTACTAACTCAGCTAAACATACTGTTACTGTTACTAACCCAGCTAAACAGACTGTTACTGTTACTAACCCAGCTAAACAGACTGTTACTGTTACTAACCCAGCTAAACAGACTGTTACTAACCCAGCTAAACAGACTGTTACTAACCCAGCTAAACAGACTGTTACTAACCCAGCTAAACAGACTGTTACTGTTACTAACCCAGCTAAACAGACTGTTACTGTTACTAACCCAGCTAAACAGACTGTTACTGTTACTAACCCAGCTAAACAGACTGTTACTGTTACTAACCCAGCTAAACAGACTGTTACTGACCCAGCTAAACAGACTGTTACTAACCCAGCTAAACAGACTGTTACTGTTACTAACCCAGCTAAACAGACCGTTACTAACCCAGCTAAACAGACCGTTACTAACCCAGCTAAACAGACCGTTACTGTTACTAACCCAGCTAAACAGACTGTTACTGTTACTAACCCAGCTAAACAGACTGTTACTGTTACTAACCCAGCTAAACAGACTGTTACTGTTACTAACCCAGCTAAACAGACTGTTACTGTTACTAACCCAGCTAAACAGACTGTTACTGTTACTGACCCAGCTAAACAGACTGTTACTGTTACTGACCCAGCTAAACAGACTGTTACTGACCCAGCTAAACAGACTGTTACTGACCCAGCTAAACAGACTGTTACTGACCCAGCTAAACAGACTGTTACTAACCCAGCTAAACAGACTGTTACTAACCCAGCTAAACAGACTGTTCTTAACCCAGCTAAACAGACTGTTCTTAACCCAGCTAAACAGACCGCTACTAACCCAGCTAAACAGACCGTTACTGTTACTAACCCAGCTAAACAGACTGTTACTGTTATTAACTCAGCTAAACAGACTGTTACTGTTACTAACCCAGCTAAACAGACTGTTACTGTTACTGACCCAGCTAAACAGACTGTTACTGTTACTGACCCAGCTAAACAGACTGTTACTGACCCAGCTAAACAGACTGTTACTGACCCAGCTAAACAGACTGTTACTGACCCAGCAAAACAGACTGTTACTGACCCAGCTAAACAGACTGTTACTGTTACTAACCCAGCTAAACAGACTGTTACTGTTACTAACCCAGCTAAACAGACTGTTTCTGTTACTAACCCAGCTAAACAGACTGTTACTGTTACTAACCCAGCTAAACAGACTGTTACTGTTACTAACCCAGCTAAACAGACTGTTACTGTTACTAACCCAGCTAAACAGACTGTTACTGTTACTGACCCAGCTAAACAGACTGTTACTGTTACTGACCCAGCTAAACAGACTGTTTGTGTTACTGACCCAGCTAAACAGACTGTTACTGTTACTGACCCAGCTAAACAGACTGTTACTAACCCAGCTAAACAGACTGGTACTAACCCAGCTAAACAGACCGTTACTAACCCAGCTAAACAGACTGTTACTGTTACTAACCCAGCTAAACAGACTGTTACTGTTACTAACCCAGCTAAACAGACTGTTACTGACCCAGCTAAACAGACCGTTACTGACCCAGCTAAACAGACCGTTACTGACCAAGCTAAACAGACCGTTACTGACCCAGCTAAACAGACTGTTACTAACCCAGCTAAACAGACTGTTACTGACCCAGCTAAACAGACTGTTACTGACCCAGCTAAACAGACCGTTACTGACCTAGCTAAACAGACCGTTACTGACCCAGCTAAACAGACTGTTACTGTTACTAACCCAGCTAAACAGACTGTTACTGTTACTAACCCAGCTAAACAGACTGTTACTGTTACTAACCCAGCTAAACAGACTGTTACTGTTACTAACCCAGCTAAACAGACTGTTACTGTTACTGACCCAGCTAAACAGACTGTTACTAACCCAGCTAAACAGACTGGTACTAACCCAGCTAAACAGACCGTTACTAACCCAGCTAAACAGACTGTTACTGTTACTAACCCAGCTAAACAGACTGTTACTGTTACTAACCCAGCTAAACAGACTGTTACTGACCCAGCTAAACAGACTGTTACTGACCCAGCTAAACAGACTGTTACTGACCCAGCTAAACAGACCGTTACTGACCCAGCTAAACAGACCGTTACTGACCCAGCTAAAAAGACCGTTACTAACTCAGCTAAACAGACTGTTACTGTTACTAACCCAGCTAAACAGACTGTTACTGTTACTAACCCAGCTAAACAGACTGTTACTGTTACTAACCCAGCTAAACAGACTGTTACTGTTACTAACCCAGCTAAACAGACTGTTACTAACCCAGCTAAAGAGACTGTTACTAACCCAGCTAAACAGACCGTTACTAACCCAGCTAAACAGACTGTTACTGTTACTAACCCAGCTAAACAGACTGTTACTGTTACTAACCCAGCTAAACAGACTGTTACTGTTACTAACCCAGCTAAACAGACTGTTACTGACCCAGCTAAACAGACTGTTACTCAACCAGCTAAACAGACTGTTACTAACCCAGCTAAACAGACTGTTACTGTTACTAACCCAGCTAAACAGATCGTTACTAACCCAGCTAAACAGACCGTTACTAACCCAGCTAAACAGACCGTTACTGTTACTAACCCAGCTAAACAGACTGTTACTGTTACTAACCCAGCTAAACAGACTGTTACTGTTACTAACCCAGCTAAACAGACTGTTACTGTTACTAACCCAGCTAAACAGACTGTTACTGACCCAGCTAAACAGACTGTTACTGACCCAGCTAAACAGACTGTTACTGACCCAGCTAAACAGACTGTTACTGACCCAGCTAAACAGACTGTTACTAACCCAGCTAAACAGACTGTTCTTAACCCAGCTAAACAGACTGTTCTTAACCCAGCTAAACAGACCGTTACTAACCCAGCTAAACAGACCGTTACTGTTACTAACCCAGCTAAACAGACTGTTACTGTTACTAACCCAGCTAAACAGACTGTTACTGTTACTAACCCAGCTAAACAGACTGTTACTGTTACTGACCCAGCTAAACAGACTGTTACTGTTACTGACCCAGCTAAACAGACTGTTACTGTTACTGACCCAGCTAAACAGACTGTTACTGACCCAGCTAAACAGACTGTTACTGACCCAGCTAAACAGACTGTTACTGACCCAGCAAAACAGACTGTTACTGACCCAGCTAAACAGACTGTTACTGTTACTAACCCAGCTAAACAGACTGTTACTGTTACTAACCCAGCTAAACAGACTGTTACTGTTACTAACCCAGCTAAACAGACTGTTACTGTTACTAACCCAGCTAAACAGACTGTTACTGTTACTAACCCAGCTAAACAGACTGTTACTGTTACTAACCCAGCTAAACAGACTGTTACTGTTACTGACCCAGCTAAACAGACTGTTACTGTTACTGACCCAGCTAAACAGACCGTTACTGACCCAGCTAAACAGACCGTTACTGACCCAGCTAAACAGACCGTTACTAACTCAGCTAAACAGACTGTTACTGTAACTAACCCAGCTAAACAGACTGTTACTAACCCAGCTAAACAGACTGTTACTAACCCAGCTAAACAGACCGTTACTAACCCAGCTAAACAGACTGTTACTGTTACTAACCCAGCTAAACAGACTGTTACTGTTACTAACCCAGCTAAACAGACTGTTACTAACCCAGCTAAACAGACTGTTACTAACCCAGCTAAACAGACTGTTACTAACCCAGCTAAACAGACTGTTACTGTTACTAACCCAGCTAAACAGACTGTTACTGTTACTAACCCAGCTAAACAGACTGTTACTGTTACTAACCCAGCTAAACAGACTGTTACTGTTACTAACCCAGCTAAACAGACTGTTACTGACCCAGCTAAACAGACTGTTACTAACCCAGCTAAACAGACTGTTACTGTTACTAACCCAGCTAAACAGACCGTTACTAACCCAGCTAAACAGACCGTTACTAACCCAGCTAAACAGACCGTTACTGTTACTAACCCAGCTAAACAGACTGTTACTGTTACTAACCCAGCTAAACAGACTGTTACTGTTACTAACCCAGCTAAACAGACTGTTACTGTTACTAACCCAGCTAAACAGACTGTTACTGTTACTGACCCAGCTAAACAGACTGTTACTGTTACTGACCCAGCTAAACAGACTGTTACTGACCCAGCTAAACAGACTGTTACTGACCCAGCTAAACAGACTGTTACTGACCCAGCTAAACAGACTGTTACTAACCCAGCTAAACAGACTGTTACTAACCCAGCTAAACAGACTGTTCTTAACCCAGCTAAACAGACTGTTCTTAACCCAGCTAAACAGACCGCTACTAACCCAGCTAAACAGACCGTTACTGTTACTAACCCAGCTAAACAGACTGTTACTGTTATTAACTCAGCTAAACAGACTGTTACTGTTACTAACCCAGCTAAACAGACTGTTACTGTTACTGACCCAGCTAAACAGACTGTTACTGTTACTGACCCAGCTAAACAGACTGTTACTGTTACTGACCCAGCTAAACAGACTGTTACTGACCCAGCTAAACAGACTGTTACTGACCCAGCTAAACAGACTGTTACTGACCCAGCAAAACAGACTGTTACTGACCCAGCTAAACAGACTGTTACTGTTACTAACCCAGCTAAACAGACTGTTACTGTTACTAACCCAGCTAAACAGACTGTTTCTGTTACTAACCCAGCTAAACAGACTGTTACTGTTACTAACCCAGCTAAACAGACTGTTACTGTTACTAACCCAGCTAAACAGACTGTTACTGTTATTAACCCAGCTAAACAGACTGTTACTGTTACTGACCCAGCTAAACAGACTGTTACTGTTACTGACCCAGCTAAACAGACTGTTACTGTTACTGACCCAGCTAAACAGACTGTTTGTGTTACTGACCCAGCTAAACAGACTGTTACTGTTACTGACCCAGCTAAACAGACTGTTACTAACCCAGCTAAACAGACTGGTACTAACCCAGCTAAACAGACCGTTACTAACCCAGCTAAACAGACTGTTACTGTTACTAACCCAGCTAAACAGACTGTTACTGTTACTAACCCAGCTAAACAGACTGTTACTGACCCAGCTAAACAGACCGTTACTGACCCAGCTAAACAGACCGTTACTGACCAAGCTAAACAGACCGTTACTGACCCAGCTAAACAGACTGTTACTAACCCAGCTAAACAGACTGTTACTGACCCAGCTAAACAGACTGTTACTGACCCAGCTAAACAGACCGTTACTGACCTAGCTAAACAGACCGTTACTGACCCAGCTAAACAGACTGTTACTGTTACTAACCCAGCTAAACAGACTGTTACTGTTACTAACCCAGCTAAACAGACTGTTACTGTTACTAACCCAGCTAAACAGACTGTTACTGTTACTGACCCAGCTAAACAGACTGTTACTAACCCAGCTAAACAGACTGGTACTAACCCAGCTAAACAGACCGTTACTAACCCAGCTAAACAGACTGTTACTGTTACTAACCCAGCTAAACAGACTGTTACTGTTACTAACCCAGCTAAACAGACTGTTACTGACCCAGCTAAACAGACTGTTACTGACCCAGCTAAACAGACTGTTACTGACCCAGCTAAACAGACCGTTACTGACCCAGCTAAACAGACCGTTACTGACCCAGCTAAAAAGACCGTTACTAACTCAGCTAAACAGACTGTTACTGTTACTAACCCAGCTAAACAGACTGTTACTGTTACTAACCCAGCTAAACAGACTGTTACTGTTACTAACCCAGCTAAACAGACTGTTACTGTTACTAACCCAGCTAAACAGACTGTTACTAACCCAGCTAAAGAGACTGTTACTAACCCAGCTAAACAGACCGTTACTAACCCAGCTAAACAGACTGTTACTGTTACTAACCCAGCTAAACAGACTGTTACTGTTACTAACCCAGCTAAACAGACTGTTACTGTTACTAACCCAGCTAAACAGACTGTTACTGACCCAGCTAAACAGACTGTTACTCAACCAGCTAAACAGACTGTTACTAACCCAGCTAAACAGACTGTTACTGTTACTAACCCAGCTAAACAGATCGTTACTAACCCAGCTAAACAGACCGTTACTAACCCAGCTAAACAGACCGTTACTGTTACTAACCCAGCTAAACAGACTGTTACTGTTACTAACCCAGCTAAACAGACTGTTACTGTTACTAACCCAGCTAAACAGACTGTTACTGTTACTAACCCAGCTAAACAGACTGTTACTGACCCAGCTAAACAGACTGTTACTGACCCAGCTAAACAGACTGTTACTGACCCAGCTAAACAGACTGTTACTGACCCAGCTAAACAGACTGTTACTAACCCAGCTAAACAGACTGTTACTAACCCAGCTAAACAGACTGTTCTTAACCCAGCTAAACAGACTGTTCTTAACCCAGCTAAACAGACCGTTACTAACCCAGCTAAACAGACCGTTACTGTTACTAACCCAGCTAAACAGACTGTTACTGTTACTAACCCAGCTAAACAGACTGTTACTGTTACTAACCCAGCTAAACAGACTGTTACTGTTACTGACCCAGCTAAACAGACTGTTACTGTTACTGACCCAGCTAAACAGACTGTTACTGTTACTGACCCAGCTAAACAGACTGTTACTGACCCAGCTAAACAGACTGTTACTGACCCAGCTAAACAGACTGTTACTGACCCAGCAAAACAGACTGTTACTGACCCAGCTAAACAGACTGTTACTGTTACTAACCCAGCTAAACAGACTGTTACTGTTACTAACCCAGCTAAACAGACTGTTACTGTTACTAACCCAGCTAAACAGACTGTTACTGTTACTAACCCAGCTAAACAGACTGTTACTGTTACTAACCCAGCTAAACAGACTGTTACTGTTACTAACCCAGCTAAACAGACTGTTACTGTTACTGACCCAGCTAAACAGACTGTTACTGTTACTGACCCAGCTAAACAGACTGTTACTGTTACTGACCCAGCTAAACAGACTGTTTGTGTTACTGACCCAGCTAAACAGACTGTTACTGTTACTGACCCAGCTAAACAGACTGTTACTAACCCAGCTAAACAGACTGGTACTAACCCAGCTAAACAGACCGTTACTAACCCAGCTAAACAGACTGTTACTGTTACTAACCCAGCTAAACAGACTGTTACTGTTACTAACCCAGCTAAACAGACTGTTACTGACCCAGCTAAACAGACCGTTACTGACCCAGCTAAACAGACCGTTACTGACCAAGCTAAACAGACCGTTACTGACCCAGCTAAACAGACTGTTACTAACCCAGCTAAACAGACTGTTACTGACCCAGCTAAACAGACTGTTACTGACCCAGCTAAACAGACCGTTACTGACCTAGCTAAACAGACCGTTACTGACCCAGCTAAACAGACTGTTACTGTTACTAACCCAGCTAAACAGACTGTTACTGTTACTAACCCAGCTAAACAGACTGTTACTGTTACTAACCCAGCTAAACAGACTGTTACTGTTACTGACCCAGCTAAACAGACTGTTACTAACCCAGCTAAACAGACTGGTACTAACCCAGCTAAACAGACCGTTACTAACCCAGCTAAACAGACTGTTACTGTTACTAACCCAGCTAAACAGACTGTTACTGTTACTAACCCAGCTAAACAGACTGTTACTGACCCAGCTAAACAGACTGTTACTGACCCAGCTAAACAGACTGTTACTGACCCAGCTAAACAGACCGTTACTGACCCAGCTAAACAGACCGTTACTGACCCAGCTAAAAAGACCGTTACTAACTCAGCTAAACAGACTGTTACTGTTACTAACCCAGCTAAACAGACTGTTACTGTTACTAACCCAGCTAAACAGACTGTTACTGTTACTAACCCAGCTAAACAGACTGTTACTGTTACTAACCCAGCTAAACAGACTGTTACTAACCCAGCTAAAGAGACTGTTACTAACCCAGCTAAACAGACCGTTACTAACCCAGCTAAACAGACTGTTACTGTTACTAACCCAGCTAAACAGACTGTTACTGTTACTAACCCAGCTAAACAGACTGTTACTGTTACTAACCCAGCTAAACAGACTGTTACTGACCCAGCTAAACAGACTGTTACTCAACCAGCTAAACAGACTGTTACTAACCCAGCTAAACAGACTGTTACTGTTACTAACCCAGCTAAACAGATCGTTACTAACCCAGCTAAACAGACCGTTACTAACCCAGCTAAACAGACCGTTACTGTTACTAACCCAGCTAAACAGACTGTTACTGTTACTAACCCAGCTAAACAGACTGTTACTGTTACTAACCCAGCTAAACAGACTGTTACTGTTACTAACCCAGCTAAACAGACTGTTACTGACCCAGCTAAACAGACTGTTACTGACCCAGCTAAACAGACTGTTACTGACCCAGCTAAACAGACTGTTACTGACCCAGCTAAACAGACTGTTACTAACCCAGCTAAACAGACTGTTACTAACCCAGCTAAACAGACTGTTCTTAACCCAGCTAAACAGACTGTTCTTAACCCAGCTAAACAGACCGTTACTAACCCAGCTAAACAGACCGTTACTGTTACTAACCCAGCTAAACAGACTGTTACTGTTACTAACCCAGCTAAACAGACTGTTACTGTTACTAACCCAGCTAAACAGACTGTTACTGTTACTGACCCAGCTAAACAGACTGTTACTGTTACTGACCCAGCTAAACAGACTGTTACTGTTACTGACCCAGCTAAACAGACTGTTACTGACCCAGCTAAACAGACTGTTACTGACCCAGCTAAACAGACTGTTACTGACCCAGCAAAACAGACTGTTACTGACCCAGCTAAACAGACTGTTACTGTTACTAACCCAGCTAAACAGACTGTTACTGTTACTAACCCAGCTAAACAGACTGTTACTGTTACTAACCCAGCTAAACAGACTGTTACTGTTACTAACCCAGCTAAACAGACTGTTACTGTTACTAACCCAGCTAAACAGACTGTTACTGTTACTAACCCAGCTAAACAGACTGTTACTGTTACTGACCCAGCTAAACAGACTGTTACTGTTACTGACCCAGCTAAACAGACTGTTACTGTTACTGACCCAGCTAAACAGACTGTTACTGTTACTGACCCAGCTAAACAGACTGTTACTAACCCAGCTAAACAGACTGGTACTAACCCAGCTAAACAGACCGTTACTAACCCAGCTAAACAGACTGTTACTGTTACTAACCCAGCTAAACAGACTGTTACTGTTACTAACCCAGCTAAACAGACTGTTACTGTTACTAACCCAGCTAAACAGACTGTTACTGACCCAGCTAAACAGACTGTTACTGACCCAGCTAAACAGACTGTTACTGACCCAGCTAAACAGACCGTTACTGACCCAGCTAAACAGACCGTTACTGACCCAGGTAAACAGACTGTTACTAACCCAGCTAAACAGACTGTTACTAACCCAGCTAAACAGACTGTTACTGACCCAGCTAAACAGACCGTTACTGACCCAGCTAAACAGACCGTTACTGACCTAGTTAAACAGACCGTTACTGACCCAGCTAAACAGACTGTTACTGTTACTAACCCAGCTAAACAGACTGTTACTGTTACTGACCCAGCTAAACAGACTGTTACTGTTACTGACCCAGCTAAACAGACCGTTACTGACCCAGCTAAACAGACCGTTACTGACCCAGCTAAACAGACCGTTACTAACTCAGCTAAACAGACTGTTACTGTAACTAACCCAGCTAAACAGACTGTTACTAACCCAGCTAAACAGACTGTTACTAACCCAGCTAAACAGACTGTTACTAACCCAGCTAAACAGACCGTTACTAACCCAGCTAAACAGACTGTTACTGTTACTAACCCAGCTAAACAGACTGTTACTGTTACTAACCCAGCTAAACAGACTGTTACTGACCCAGCTAAACAGACTGTTACTGACCCAGCTAAACAGACTGTTACTGACCCAGCTAAACAGACTGTTACTAACCCAGCTAAACAGACTGTTACTGTTACTAACCCAGCTAAACAGACTCTTACTAACCCAGCTAAACAGACCGTTACTAACCCAGCTAAACAGACCGTTACTGTTACTAACCCAGCTAAACAGACTGTTACTGTTACTAACCCAGCTAAACAGACTGTTACTGTTACTAACCCAGCTAAACAGACTGTTACTGTTACTAACCCAGCTAAACAGACTGTTACTGTTACTAACCCAGCTAAACAGACTGTTACTGTTACTGACCCAGCTAAACAGACTGTTACTGTTACTGACCCAGCTAAACAGACTGTTACTGACCCAGCTAAACAGACTGTTACTGACCCAGCTAAACAGACTGTTACTGACCCAGCTAAACAGACTGTTACTGTTACTAACCCAGCTAAACAGACTGTTACTGTTCCTAACCCAGCTAAACAGACTGTTACTGTTCCTAACCCAGCTAAACAGACTGTTACTGTTACTAACCCAGCTAAACAGACTGTTACTGTTACTAACCCAGCTAAACAGACTGTTACTGTTACTAACCCAGCTAAACAGACTGTTACTGTTACTAACCCAGCTAAACAGACTGTTACTGTTACTAACCCAGCTAAACAGACTGTTACTGTTACTGACCCAGCTAAACAGACTGTTACTGTTACTGACCCAGCTAAACAGACTGTTACTGTTACTGACCCAGCTAAACAGACTGTTACTGTTACTGACCCAGCTAAACAGACTGTTACTGACCCAGCTAAACAGACTGTTACTAACCCAGCTAAACAGACTGTTACTAACCCAGCTAAACAGACTGTTCTTAACCCAGCTAAACAGACTGTTCTTAACCCAGCTAAACAGACCGCTACTAACCCAGCTAAACAGACCGTTACTGTTACTAACCCAGCTAAACAGACTGTTACTGTTATTAACTCAGCTAAACAGACTGTTACTGTTACTAACCCAGCTAAACAGACTGTTACTGTTACTGACCCAGCTAAACAGACTGTTACTGTTACTGACCCAGCTAAACAGACTGTTACTGTTACTGACCCAGCTAAACAGACTGTTACTGACCCAGCTAAACAGACTGTTACTGACCCAGCTAAACAGACTGTTACTGACCCAGCAAAACAGACTGTTACTGACCCAGCTAAACAGACTGTTACTGTTACTAACCCAGCTAAACAGACTGTTACTGTTACTAACCCAGCTAAACAGACTGTTACTGTTACTAACCCAGCTAAACAGACTGTTTCTGTTACTAACCCAGCTAAACAGACTGTTACTGTTACTAACCCAGCTAAACAGACTGTTACTGTTACTAACCCAGCTAAACAGACTGTTACTGTTACTAACCCAGCTAAACAGACTGTTACTGTTACTGACCCAGCTAAACAGACTGTTACTGTTACTGACCCAGCTAAACAGACTGTTACTGTTACTGACCCAGCTAAACAGACTGTTTGTGTTACTGACCCAGCTAAACAGACTGTTACTGACCCAGCTAAACAGACTGTTACTAACCCAGCTAAACAGACTGGTACTAACCCAGCTAAACAGACCGTTACTAACCCAGCTAAACAGACTGTTACTGTTACTAACCCAGCTAAACAGACTGTTACTGTTACTAACCCAGCTAAACAGACTGTTACTGACCCAGCTAAACAGACCGTTACTGACCCAGCTAAACAGACCGTTACTGACCAAGCTAAACAGACCGTTACTGACCCAGCTAAACAGACTGTTACTAACCCAGCTAAACAGACTGTTACTGACCCAGCTAAACAGACTGTTACTGACCCAGCTAAACAGACCGTTACTGACCTAGCTAAACAGACCGTTACTGACCCAGCTAAACAGACTGTTACTGTTACTAACCCAGCTAAACAGACTGTTACTGTTACTAACCCAGCTAAACAGACTGTTACTGTTACTAACCCAGCTAAACAGACTGTTACTGTTACTAACCCAGCTAAACAGACTGTTACTGTTACTGACCCAGCTAAACAGACTGTTACTGTTACTGACCCAGCTAAACAGACTGTTACTAACCCAGCTAAACAGACTGGTACTAACCCAGCTAAACAGACCGTTACTAACCCAGCTAAACAGACTGTTACTGTTACTAACCCAGCTAAACAGACTGTTACTGTTACTAACCCAGCTAAACAGACTGTTACTGACCCAGCTAAACAGACTGTTACTGACCCAGCTAAACAGACCGTTACTGACCCAGCTAAACAGACCGTTACTGACCCAGCTAAAAAGACCGTTACTAACTCAGCTAAACAGACTGTTACTGTTACTAACCCAGCTAAACAGACTGTTACTGTTACTAACCCAGCTAAACAGACTGTTACTGTTACTAACCCAGCTAAACAGACTGTTACTGTTACTAACCCAGCTAAACAGACTGTTACTGTTACTAACCCAGCTAAACAGACTGTTACTAACCCAGCTAAACAGACTGTTACTAACCCAGCTAAACAGACCGTTACTAACCCAGCTAAACAGACTGTTACTGTTACTAACCCAGCTAAACAGACTGTTACTGTTACTAACCCAGCTAAACAGACTGTTACTGTTACTAACCCAGCTAAACAGACTGTTACTGACCCAGCTAAACAGACTGTTACTCAACCAGCTAAACAGACTGTTACTAACCCAGCTAAACAGACTGTTACTGTTACTAACCCAGCTAAACAGATCGTTACTAACCCAGCTAAACAGACCGTTACTAACCCAGCTAAACACACCGTTACTGTTACTAACCCAGCTAAACAGACTGTTACTGTTACTAACCCAGCTAAACAGACTGTTACTGTTACTAACCCAGCTAAACAGACTGTTACTGTTACTAACCCAGCTAAACAGACTGTTACTGACCCAGCTAAACAGACTGTTACTGTTACTGACCCAGCTAAACAGACTGTTACTGACCCAGCTAAACAGACTGTTACTGACCCAGCTAAACAGACTGTTACTAACCCAGCTAAACAGACTGTTACTAACCCAGCTAAACAGACTGTTCTTAACCCAGCTAAACAGACTGTTCTTAACCCAGCTAAACAGACCGTTACTAACCCAGCTAAACAGACCGTTACTGTTACTAACCCAGCTAAACAGACTGTTACTGTTACTAACCCAGCTAAACAGACTGTTACTGTTACTAACCCAGCTAAACAGACTGTTACTGTTACTGACCCAGCTAAACAGACTGTTACTGTTACTGACCCAGCTAAACAGACTGTTACTGTTACTGACCCAGCTAAACAGACTGTTACTGACCCAGCTAAACAGACTGTTACTGACCCAGCTAAACAGACTGTTACTGACCCAGCAAAACAGACTGTTACTGACCCAGCTAAACAGACTGTTACTGTTACTAACCCAGCTAAACAGACTGTTACTGTTACTAACCCAGCTAAACAGACTGTTACTGTTACTAACCCAGCTAAACAGACTGTTACTGTTACTAACCCAGCTAAACAGACTGTTACTGTTACTAACCCAGCTAAACAGACTGTTACTGTTACTAACCCAGCTAAACAGACTGTTACTGTTACTGACCCAGCTAAACAGACTGTTACTGTTACTGACCCAGCTAAACAGACTGTTACTGTTACTGACCCAGCTAAACAGACTGTTACTGTTACTGACCCAGCTAAACAGACTGTTACTAACCCAGCTAAACAGACTGGTACTAACCCAGCTAAACAGACCGTTACTAACCCAGCTAAACAGACTGTTACTGTTACTAACCCAGCTAAACAGACTGTTACTGACCCAGCTAAACAGACTGTTACTGACCCAGCTAAACAGACCGTTACTGACCCAGCTAAACAGACCGTTACTGACCCAGCTAAACAGACCGTTACTGACCCAGCTAAACAGACTGTTACTAACCCAGCTAAACAGACTGTTACTAACCCAGCTAAACAGACTGTTACTGACCCAGCTAAACAGACCGTTACTGACCCAGCTAAACAGACCGTTACTGACCCAGCTAAACAGACTGTTACTGTTACTAACCCAGCTAAACAGACTGTTACTGTTACTAACCCAGCTAAACAGACTGTTACTGTTACTAACCCAGCTAAACAGACTGTTACTGTTACTAACCCAGCTAAACAGACTGTTACTGTTACTGACCCAGCTAAACAGACTGTTACTGTTACTGCCAGAAAAGTGACCCAGCTAAACAGACCGTTACTGACCCAGCTAAACAGACCGTTACTAACCCAGCTAAACAGACTGTTACTGTTACTAACCCAGCTAAACAGACTGTTACTGTTACTAACCCAGCTAAACAGACTGTTACTGTTACTGACCCAGCTAAACAGACTGTTACTGTTACTAACCCAGCTAAACAGACTGTTACTGTTACTGACCCAGCTAAACAGACTGTTACTGTTACTGACCCAGCTAAACAGACTGTTACGTACGACCCAGCTAAACAGACTGTACGTTACTAACCCAGCTAAACAGACTGTTACTGACCCAGCTAAACAGAGCTGTTACTAACCCAGCTAAACAGACTGTTACTGTACCCAGCTAAACAGGTTACTGTTACTAACCCAGCTAAACAGACTGTTACTGACCCAGCTAAACAGACCGTTACTGACCCAGCTAAACAGACCGTTACTGACCCAGCTAAACAGACCGTTACTGACCCAGCTAAACAGACTGTTACTAACCCAGCTAAACAGACTGTTACTAACCCAGCTAAACAGACTGTTACTCCGCTAAAGTTACTAACCCAGCTAAACAGACTGTTACTAGAAAGACGTTACTAACCCAGCTAAACAGACTGTTACTGTTACTAACCCAGCTAAACAGACTGTTACTGTTACTAACCCAGCTAAACAGACTGTTACTGTTACTAACCCAGCTAAACAGACTGTTACTGTTACTGACCCAGCTAAACAGACCGTTACTGACCCAGCTAAACAGACCGTTACTGACCCAGCTAAACAGACCGTTACTAACTCAGCTAAACAGACTGTTACTGTTACTAACCCAGCTAAACAGACTGTTACTAACCCAGCTAAACAGACTGTTACTAACCCAGCTAAACAGACCGTTACTAACCCAGCTAAACAGACTGTTACTGTTACTAACCCAGCTAAACAGACTGTTACTGTTACTAACCCAGCTAAACAGACTGTTACTGACCCAGCTAAACAGACTGTTACTGACCCAGCTAAACAGACTGTTACTAACCCAGCTAAACAGACTGTTACTGTTACTAACCCAGCTAAACAGACTCTTACTAACCCAGCTAAACAGACCGTTACTAACCCAGCTAAACAGACCGTTACTGTTACTAACCCAGCTAAACAGACTGTTACTGTTACTAACCCAGCTAAACAGACTGTTACTGTTACTAACCCAGCTAAACAGACTGTTACTGTTACTAACCCAGCTAAACAGACTGTTACTGTTACTAACCCAGCTAAACAGACTGTTACTGTTACTGACCCAGCTAAACAGACTGTTACTGTTACTGACCCAGCTAAACAGACTGTTACTGACCCAGCTAAACAGACTGTTACTGACCCAGCTAAACAGACTGTTACTGACCCAGCTAAACAGACTGTTACTGACCCAGCTAAACAGACTGTTACTGTTACTAACCCAGCTAAACAGACTGTTACTGTTCCTAACCCAGCTAAACAGACTGTTACTGTTCCTAACCCAGCTAAACAGACTGTTACTGTTACTAACCCAGCTAATCAGACTGTTACTGTTACTAACCCAGCTAAACAGACTGTTACTGTTACTAACCCAGCTAAACAGACTGTTACTGTTACTAACCCAGCTAAACAGACTGTTACTGTTACTGACCCAGCTAAACAGACTGTTACTGTTACTGACCCAGCTAAACAGAGACTGTTACTGTACCCAGCTAAACAGACTGTTACTGTTACTGACCCAGCTAAACAGACTGTTACTAACCCAGCTAAACAGACTGTGTTACTGACCCAGCTAAACAGACTGTTACTGACACCCAGCTAAACAGACTTTACTGACCCAGCTAAAGTTACTGACCCAGCAAAACAGACTGTTACTGACCCAGCTAAACAGACTGTTACTGTTACTAACCCAGCTAAACAGACTGTTACTGTTACTAACCCAGCTAAACAGACTGTTACTGTTACTAACCCAGCTAAACAGACTGTTACTGTTACTAACCCAGCTAAACAGACTGTTACTGTTACTAACCCAGCTAAACAGACTGTTACTGTTACTAACCCAGCTAAACAGACTGTTACTGTTACTAACCCAGCTAAACAGACTGTTACTGTTACTAACCCAGCTAAACAGACTGTTACTGTTACTGACCCAGCTAAACAGACTGTTACTGTTACTGACCCAGCTAAACAGACCGTTACTGACCCAGCTAAACAGACCGTTACTGACCCAGCTAAACAGACCGTTACTAACTCAGCTAAACAGACTGTTACTGTTACTAACCCAGCTAAACAGACTGTTACTAACCCAGCTAAACAGACTGTTACTAACCCAGCTAAACAGACTGTTACTAACCCAGCTAAACAGACCGTTACTAACCCAGCTAAACAGACTGTTACTGTTACTAACCCAGCTAAACAGACTGTTACTGTTACTAACCCAGCTAAACAGACTGTTACTGACCCAGCTAAACAGACTGTTACTGACCCAGCTAAACAGACTGTTACTAACCCAGCTAAACAGACTGTTACTGTTACTAACCCAGCTAAACAGACTCTTACTAACCCAGCTAAACAGACCGTTACTAACCCAGCTAAACAGACCGTTACTGTTACTAACCCAGCTAAACAGACTGTTACTGTTACTAACCCAGCTAAACAGACTGTTACTGTTACTAACCCAGCTAAACAGACTGTTACTGTTACTAACCCAGCTAAACAGACTGTTACGTAACCCAGCTAAACAGACTGTTACTGTTACTGACCCAGCTAAACAGACTGTTACTGACCCAGCTAAACAGACTGTTACTGTTACTAACCCAGCTAAACAGACTGTTACTGTTACTAACCCAGCTAAACAGACTGTTACTGTTACTGACCCAGCTAAACAGACTGTTACTGTTACTAACCCAGCTAAACAGACTGTTACTAACCCAGCTAAACAGACTGTTACTGTTACTGACCCAGCTAAACAGACTGTTACTGTTACTGACCCAGCTAAACAGACTGTTACTGGACCCAGCTAAACAGACTGTTACTGACCCAGCTAAACAGACTGTTACTGACCCAGCTAAACAGACTGTGCAGACTGTTACTGACCCAGCTAAACAGACTGTTACTGTTACTAACCCAGCTAAACAGACTGTTACTGTTACTAACCCAGCTAAACAGACTGTTACTGTTACTAACCCAGCTAAACAGACTGTTACTGTTACTAACCCAGCTAAACAGACTGTTACTGTTACTAACCCAGCTAAACAGACTGTTACTGTTACTAACCCAGCTAAACAGACTGTTACTGTTACTAACCCAGCTAAACAGACTGTTACTGTTACTAACCCAGCTAAACAGACTGTTACTGTTACTGACCCAGCTAAACAGACTGTTACTGTTACTGACCCAGCTAAACAGACCGTTACTGACCCAGCTAAACAGACCGTTACTGACCCAGCTAAACAGACCGTTACTAACTCAGCTAAACAGACTGTTACTGTTACTAACCCAGCTAAACAGACTGTTACTAACCCAGCTAAACAGACTGTTACTAACCCAGCTAAACAGACCGTTACTAACCCAGCTAAACAGACTGTTACTGTTACTAACCCAGCTAAACAGACTGTTACTGTTACTAACCCAGCTAAACAGACTGTTACTGACCCAGCTAAACAGACTGTTACTGACCCAGCTAAACAGACTGTTACTAACCCAGCTAAACAGACTGTTACTGTTACTAACCCAGCTAAACAGACTCTTACTAACCCAGCTAAACAGACCGTTACTAACCCAGCTAAACAGACCGTTACTGTTACTAACCCAGCTAAACAGACTGTTACTGTTACTAACCCAGCTAAACAGACTGTTACTGTTACTAACCCAGCTAAACAGACTGTTACTGTTACTAACCCAGCTAAACAGACTGTTACTGTTACTGACCCAGCTAAACAGACTGTTACTGACCCAGCTAAACAGACTGTTACTGACCCAGCTAAACAGACTGTTACTGACCCAGCTAAACAGACTGTTACTGACCCAGCTAAACAGACTGTTACTGACCCAGCTAAACAGACTGTTACTGACCCAGCTAAACAGACTGTTCTGTTACTGACCCAGCTAAACAGACTGACTGTTACTGACCCAGCTAAACAGACTGTTACTGACCCAGCTAAACAGACTGTTACTGTACCCAGCTAAACAGACTGTTACTGTTACTAACCCAGCTAAACAGACTGTTACTGTTACTAACCCAGCTAAACAGACTGTTACTGTTACTAACCCAGCTAAACAGACTGTTACTGTTACTAACCCAGCTAAACAGACTGTTACTGTTACTAACCCAGCTAAACAGACTGTTACTGTTACTAACCCAGCTAAACAGACTGTTACTGTTACTAACCCAGCTAAACAGACTGTTACTGTTACTGACCCAGCTAAACAGACTGTTACTGTTACTGACCCAGCTAAACAGACCGTTACTGACCCAGCTAAACAGACCGTTACTAACTCAGCTAAACAGACTGTTATAACTGTTACTAACCCAGCTAAACAGACTGTTACTAACCCAGCTAAACAGACTGTTACTAACCCAGCTAAACAGACTGTTACTGTAACTAACCAGCTAAACAGACTGTTACTGTACCCAGCTAAACAGACTGTTACTGACCCAGCTAAACAGACTGTTACTAACCCAGCTAAACAGACTGTTACTGTTACTAACCCAGCTAAACAGACTGTTACTAACCCAGCTAAACAGACCGTTACTTAACCCAGCTAAACAGACCGTTACTGTTACTAACCCAGCTAAACAGACTGTTACTGTTACTAACCCAGCTAAACAGACTGTTACTGTTACTAACCCAGCTAAACAGACTGTTACTGTTACTAACCCAGCTAAACAGACTGTTAGTCAGACTGTTACTGACCCAGCTAAACAGACTGTTACTGACCCAGCTAAACAGACTGTTACTGACCCAGCTAAACAGACTGTTACTGACCCAGCTAAACAGACTGTTACTGACCCAGCTAAACAGACTGTTACTGTTACTAACCCAGCTAAACAGACTGTTACTGTTACCTAACCCAGCTAAACAGACTGTTACTGTTCCTAACCCAGCTAAACAGACTGTTACTGTTACTAACCCAGCTAATCAGACTGTTACTGTTACTAACCCAGCTAAACAGACTGTTACTGTTACTAACCCAGCTAAACAGACTGTTACTGTTACTAACCCAGCTAAACAGACTGTTACTGTTACTGACCCAGCTAAACAGACTGTTACTGTTACTGACCCAGCTAAACAGACTGTTACTGTTACTGACCCAGCTAAACAGACTGTTACTGAACCCAGCTAAACAGACCGTTACTAACCCAGCTAAACAGACTGTTACTGTTACTGACCCAGCTAAACAGACTGTTACTGTTACTGACCCAGCTAAACAGACTGTTACTGACCCAGCTAAACAGACTGTTACTGACCCAGCTAAACAGACTGTTACTGACCCAGCAAAACAGACTGTTACTGACCCAGCTAAACAGACTGTTACTGTTACTAACCCAGCTAAACAGACTGTTACTGTTACTAACCCAGCTAAACAGACTGTTACTGTTACTAACCCAGCTAAACAGACTGTTACTGTTACTAACCCAGCTAAACAGACTGTTACTGTTACTAACCCAGCTAAACAGACTGTTACTGTTACTAACCCAGCTAAACAGACTGTTACTGTTACTAACCCAGCTAAACAGACTGTTACTGTTACTGACCCAGCTAAACAGACTGTTACTGTTACTGACCCAGCTAAACAGACTGTTACTGTTACTGACCCAGCTAAACAGACTGTTACTAACCCAGCTAAACAGACTGGTACTAACCCAGCTAAACAGACCGTTACTAACCCAGCTAAACAGACTGTTACTGTTACTAACCCAGCTAAACAGACTGTTACTGACCCAGCTAAACAGACTGTTACTGACCCAGCTAAACAGACCGTTACTAACCCAGCTAAACAGACTGTTACTAGACCCAGCTAAACGGACCGTTACTGACCCAGCTAAACAGACCGTTACTGACCTAGTAACAGGTTACTGACCCAGCTAAACAGACTGTTACTGTTACTAACCCAGCTAAACAGACTGTTACTGTTACTAACGACGCCAGCTAAACAGACTGTTACTGTTACTAACCCAGCTAAACAGACTGTTACTGTTACTAACCCAGCTAAACAGACTGTTACTGTTACTAACCCAGCTAAACAGACTGTTACTGTTACTGACCCAGCTAAACAGACTGTTACTGTTACTGACCCAGCTAAACAGACCGTTACTGACCCAGCTAAACAGACCGTTACTGACCCAGCTAAACAGACCGTTACTAACCCAGCTAAACAGACTGTTACTGTTACTAACCCAGCTAAACAGACTGTTACTGTTACTAACCCAGCTAAACAGACTGTTACTGTTACTAACCCAGCTAAACAGACTGTTACTGTTACTAACCCAGCTAAACAGACTGTTACTGTTACTGACCCAGCTAAACAGACTGTTACTGTTACTGACCCAGCTAAACAGACTGTTACTGTTACTGACCCAGCTAAACAGACTGTTACTAACCCAGCTAAACAGACTGGTACTAACCCAGCTAAACAGACCGTTACTAACCCAGCTAAACAGACTGTTACTGTTACTAACCCAGCTAAACAGACTGTTACTGTTACTAACCCAGCTAAACAGACTGTTACTGACCCAGCTAAACAGACTGTTACTGACCCAGCTAAACAGACCGTTACTGACCCAGCTAAACAGACCGTTACTGACCCAGCTAAACAGACTGTTACTAACCCAGCTAAACAGACTGTTACTAACCCAGCTAAACAGACTGTTACTGACCCAGCTAAACAGACCGTTACTGACCCAGCTAAACAGACTGTTACTGTTACTAACCCAGCTAAACAGACTGTTACTGTTACTAACCCAGCTAAACAGACTGTTACTGTTACTAACCCAGCTAAACAGACTGTTACTGTTACTAACCCAGCTAAACAGACTGTTACTGTTACTGACCCAGCTAAACAGACTGTTACTGTTACTGACCCAGCTAAACAGACTAACGTTACTGACCCAGCTAAACAGACCGTTACTCACTCAGCTAAACAGACTGTTACTGTTACTAACCCAGCTAAACAGACTGTTACTAACCCAGCTAAACAGACTGTTACTAACCCAGCTAAACAGACTGTTACTAACCCAGCTAAACAGACCGTTACTAACCCAGCTAAACAGACTGTTACTGTTACTAACCCAGCTAAACAGACTGTTACTGTTACTAACCCAGCTAAACAGACTGTTACTGACCCAGCTAAACAGACGCTAAACAGACTGTTACTGACCCAGCTAAACAGACTGTTACTGTTACTAACCCAGCTAAACAGACTGTTACTAACCGAGCTAAACCACTAACCCAGCTAAACAGACTGTTACTGTTACTAACCCAGCTAAACAGACTGTTACTGTTACTAACCCAGCTAAACAGACTGTTACTGTTACTAACCCAGCTAAACAGACTGTTACTGTTACTGACCCAGCTAAACAGACTGTTACTGTTAACCCAGCTAAACAGACTGTTACTGACCCAGCTAAACAGACTGTTACTGACCCAGCTAAACAGACTGTTACTGACCCAGCTAAACAGACTGTTACTGCAGCAAAACTGTTACTGACCCAGCTAAACAGACTGTTACTGTTACTAACCCAGCTAAACAGACTGTTACTGTTCCTAACCCAGCTAAACAGACTGTTACTGTTCCTAACCCAGCTAAACAGACTGTTACTGTTACTAACCCAGCTAATCAGACTGTTACTGTTACTAACCCAGCTAAACAGACTGTTACTGTTACTAACCCAGCTAAACAGACTGTTACTGTTACTGACCCAGCTAAACAGACTGTTACTGTTACTGACCCAGCTAAACAGACTGTTACTGTTACTGACCCAGCTAAACAGACTGTTACTGTTACTGACCCAGCTAAACAGACTGTTACTAACCCAGCTAAACAGACTGGTACTAACCCAGCTAAACAGACCGGTACTAACCCAGCTAAACAGACCGTTACTAACCCAGCTAAACAGACTGTTACTAACCCAGCTAAACAGACTGTTACTGTTACTAACCCAGCTAAACAGACTGTTACTGTTACTAATATTTGTGTCATTCTCAAAACTTTTGGCCACGATTGTAGAAAGTAGTTCAGTTGGAGGAGAACGTGCATACTTGAAAGTAGTTCAGTTGGAGGAGAACGTGCATACTAGAAAGTAGTCCAGTTGGAGGAGAACGTGCATACTTGAAAGTAGTTCAGTTGGAGGAGAACGTGCATACTAGAAAGTAGTCAGTTGGAGGAGAACGTGCATACTTGAAAGTAGTTCAGTTGGAGGAGAACGTGCATACTAGAAAGTAGTTCAGTTGGAGGAGAACGTGCATACTAGAAAGTAGTTCAGTTGGAGGAGAACGTGCATACTTGAAAGTAGTTCAGTTGGAGGAGAACGTGCATACTAGAAAGTAGTTCAGTTGGAGGAGAACGTGCATACTAGAAAGTAGTCCAGTTGGAGGGGAACGTGTGTGTAGACAGAGCGTGTGTAGCCTTGCCCTGCTGAGTAGTCATGTGGAACTGTGAAATTGCCGCCCCACCCTACTAACAGCTGGCTGGGTCTGGAGGTTGGAGACTACAGCTAACAAAACACACCGACTTCACACACACACACACACACACACACAAACACACACACACACACACACACACACACACACACACACACACACACACACACACACACACACACAGGGCAGGCTACAGCTAAAACACACACGCTAACGGCTGGGTCTGGAGGTCTGGAGTGAATAGACTGGAGGTTGGAGACTACAGCTAACAAAACACACCGACTTCACACACACACACACACACACACACACAGGGCAGGCTACAGCTAAAACACACACGCTAACGGCTGGGTCTGGATTGAACAAGCTGCTGGGCCGGCCTAAAGCCTAGAACAGCCTCATCCTCCATACCTTCAGGGCAATGGGGAGTTCAGATCAATGACTCTGGTTGTTGTGGATGTGTCACTAGCTAGCCCATTAATCACTAGGAGAGAGTGTTGCTTTCACTGACAAGTTAACAAGTGTCTGAGAGGTCAAAGAAGCAAGTCTGTAAATACACAGTGGCTCTACTCAGAACACACACACACACGAGAGAGAGGCTATGTGCCCACTGCCCACAAAATGAGGAGGAAACTGAGCTGCACTTCATAACCTCCTGCCAAACTGTATGACCATATTAGAGACAAATATTTCCCACAAAGAATTCGAAAACAAATCCAATTCTGATAAACTCCCATATCAAACACCTCAGTGTGTCATCGTGGCAGCAACTTTTGTGACCTGTTGCCACAAGAAAAAAGGTCAACCAGTGAAGAACAAACACCATTGTAAATACAACCCATATTTATGTTTATTTATTGTCCCTTTTGTACTTTAACTATTTGCACATCGTTACAACACTGTATATAGACATATGACATTTGAAATGTATGTGTAATGTTTACTGTTCATGTTATATTGTTGATTTCACTTTTGTTTATTATCTACTTCACTTGCTTTGGAAATGTAAACATATGTTACCCAATAGCCAATAAATCCCTTTGAATTGACAGAGACAGAGAGACAGAGACAGAGACAGAGAGAGTTCATCTGGCTTTGGCCTTAAGGAGCAGGCACCCAGACTCCACCAAATAAAATACAGACATTCTCATCCTACAAGAAACATGGTATAGAGGAGATGGACCCACTGGTTGACCTCTAGGTTACAGAGAGCTGGTAGTCCCATCCACCACACTACCAGGTGGGTGGTATAGAGGAGACGGACCCACTGGTTGCCCTCTAGGTTACAGAGAGCTGGTAGTCCCATCCACCAGACTACCAGGTGGGTGGTATAGAGGAGATGGACCCACTGGTTGCCCTCTAGGTTACAGAGAGCTGGTAGTCCCATCCACCACACTACCAGGTGGCTGGTATAGAGGAGACCCACTGGTTGTCCTCTAGGTTACAGAGAGCTGGTAGTCCCATCCACCACACTACCAGGTGGGTGGTATAGAGGAGACGGACCCACTGGTTGCCCTCTAGGTTACAGAGAGCTGGTAGTCCCATCCACCACACTACCAGGTGGGTGGTATAGAGGAGATGGACCCACTGGTTGCCCTCTAGGTTACAGAGAGCTGGTAGTCCCATCCACCACACTACCAGGTGTGAAACAAGGAAGAAACTCACAGGGTTATTATTGTTATAATAATATAATAATAATATAATATAGACCCACTATTAAATTTATCAAAACAGGAACCTTTTACATTTGGTTAGAATAGAATTTAAAAAAGGAAACTCATTGCCCTCATTTGGTTGTGAGGTCTGGGGTCCACTCACCAACCAAGAATTCACAAAATGGGACAAACACCCAATTGAGTCTCTGCGTGCAGAATTCTGCTAAAATATACCTTGTGTACAACAGAAAACCCCAAATAATACATGCAGAGCAGAATAAGGACGATACCCACTAATTATTCAAATCCAGAAAAGAGCTGTTCAATTCTACAACCACCTAAAAGGAAGCGATGCCCACACATTCCACCACATAGCCCATCACCTACAGAGAGATGAACCTAGAGGAGAGTCTCCTCAGAGCCCTCACGTACAGAGAGATGAACCTAGAGAAGAGTCTCCTCAGAGCCCTCACCTACAGAGAGATGAACCTAGAGAAGAGTCTCCTCAGAGCCCTCACCTACAGAGAGATTAACCTAGAGGAGAGTCCCCTCAGAGCCCTCACCTACAGAGAGAGATGAACCTAGAGAAGAGTCTCCTCAGAGCCCTCACCTACAGAGAGATGAACCTAGAGAAGAGTCTCCTCAGAGCCCTCACCTACAGAGAGAGATGAACCTAGAGAAGAGTCTCCTCAGAGCCCTCACCTACAGAGAGAGATGAACCTAGAGAAGAGTCTCCTCAGAGCCCTCACCTACAGAGAGATGAACCTAGAGAAGAGTCTCCTCAGAGCCCTCACCTACAGAGAGATGAACCTAGAGAAGAGTCTCCTCAGAGCCCTCACCTACAGAGAGATGAACCTAGAGAAGAGTCTCCTCAGAGCCCTCACCTACAGAGAGATGAACCTAGAGAAGAGTCTCCTCAGAGCCCTCACCTACAGAGAGATGAACCCTGACAAAGCCCTCAGCCAGCTGGTTCTACAGACAGACTCCACAGAGCCCAAGGACAGCAACAAAATTAAGCCAAACCAAATTAAGAGAAAGCATAAAAGATAACTATGACACACTGGAAATAATAAACCAGCCTGTAAGAGAAAACATGGTAAACAGGACTCCAGATCTCCGTCTTCATCGAGGACCCACTGAAGGCCCCACGTACCAATGAAGAGCCTAAGGTTCCCCACCAGCCTGTATTAAGCATACTCAACCCTCAGTCTTGCTGCCAACATCCCCCTGATTATTCCCACCACGTCCACAGACTCCTTGTCCCTGTATGCAATTTTTCCTGGTCTTCCAGATGGTTAGCTTGGCTAGCTTGGCTGCTCCTGTTACAAAGTTCAGTAGGACTACCACTGACTTGCGCCTAAAAACGAAAAACAGGTGGGTAGAGAATAGCTCCTCCGGGAACCAGCTGATTAACAGTGTAAACACGCCCCAACAGTCTGGGACAGGCAGGTTGAAAGGTCTCTGGGCTGCAGGCAGAGAACCAGCTGGTTAACAGTGTAAACACGCCCTAACAGTCTGGGACAGGCAGGTAGAAAGGTCTCTGGGCTCCAGGCAGACAGAAACCCTTGAGGGAATGTCCACTAGACCCTGCCCATCTTCTTGCAGTGGCAGGTACAAGGCTGTAGCTGGAATTCCAGTGCTGTCCTGACCAGAAGAAATGAACAACCGTCCTTTGAAACTCTTGTATCAGACCACATGGTGGCATGGCAGGTTGTTGGCTACCACAACCCTTCCTCTATAGGACAGCTGGGGCAGCAAGGATGTCTTTAGTCCTGTCATGACGTTGCCCTCTTTGAGTACAGGGAGGACAGTTGACCCCCGCCCCCTTGCACCATCCCCCCAACCTACCTCCCCCCACCCAGGCCCTGTGTGAAGGGGTGGTGAAATTCTAGAGGAGAATCTCCTGCCGCATGGCCCAGTTGAGACACAGAGGGGTTTCATAGAGAGACACAGGAAATTCTTCCAACTCACAGAATTGGGGAACCGAACGACATTTATGTTCTGGAGAAGGTATAAAAGATTGGTGAAGAATCCAGCTACGAACTGGTCCGCTTGGTACAATTTTGTGATACTCAGAAGAGACAATATAGCCATATTACCATAATACTGTTTATATAATAGCCTCAGCTATGGGACTTGCATCTAAATGGTTGTATAAAATGTATTAATAAGGATAAAGCTATTTGTAATACGTTGAGATGCTATGTACTGATGTTAATGTGATAGAATGTATTTCTGTTCAAAGCTTAAATCAGTCATCGGCACGCCCCCCAGGGACACAGACAGGACCAGGCGTCATGTGACAAGCCTGTTCTATGTTCACGTATAAAACCCCACCCTGATTTACTTTCTTCAGACCAGCTTACCTCAGAAGAGAGAGCCAAGGTTTGACTATCCAATTCCTCTACTGAAAGTTAACTTTTAGACTACCGATACCGACAGAATAAGAACAAGTCTTTGATATTAATTATTAGTCTGCAGCTAAGTAAATTATATAATTGAACGTGAAGACCGACAAAACATCCATTCTATAACGACATTAATGAATGGCGCTTTGAAAGATCCATTCTAACCGAGATAGAGAGAACGGGACAAAAACTCTCCAACAGGACAAAAACTCTCCAATAAGGATCCCGACGACACACTGAGCGTAAATATATATTGATTGCAATTGTTCCCGAATGAGTGAGCGTTCATGTACAAAGGATTAGCATATCTATTGTTAATATTTATCAACTCTGTAGTGTCTTCTCAGCTGCCCTTTATGACCCATTGTCTAACAGACCAGCCATGCCTGTTTAGCCCACTAGGGCACATTACTCTACCATTTCTTTGTAGCGATAACTACTGTTTGTATGCTTTCTGTGAATTACTTAGTTTAGTAAATAAATGATTTTAAGACAATTGATGTATGGATGACTCTTAGTAAAGACTGGGTTCGTGCAGATACAACAATTTACGACGTTTGGAATGAGACTGGACGCGAGGTAAAATACACCATTTAAACCAGAAGATAATCGGCCTATACTATAATAGAATATAATATTATAGTACAGGAAAGTTATATTAGGAAAATTATAGCTTTGTAATCTGAATATTTTCCTTGGTGCCCCGATCTCCTAGTTAATTACAGTTAAACGATTAATCAGTTTAATCGCGTAATAATAATAACAGTGAGTTATTTGATAAACATGTCTTCAAGTTAATGGTGCCCAAAGACACAACAGTCCATTTAGTCCCCACTGTAACATCCTAGTAGCTGTGGAGTGGTCCATGTATGACACAGACCTGCACACAGAGCTTCACTTTTGGCCCAATTCACCCTAGCTGAAAAGGCCTTCTCATACACTTCTAGAGCACCTGAGAGAATCGGAACGTCCTTGCTCCCTGTAAATGAACACAGTCACGTCTGCAGACAAAGCTACCCCTGGATGCCGAGTTATCCCTGGCATGGAGAAACCAGTAAGCGTCGCTCGTAGTAAACCAAACAAGAGAAAGAGTCTAGCTGGCCCGAGATTGGGCAACCCTGCCTAATACCTCTGTGGACTGGGATAGGGCAGCTCAACCCACCACGAACCTTCACCATATAGTAAAATCCCCAAACCCCAAATCTTTTATCGTTTCCAACAAATACTGGTCGTCTACCTGATCAAAAGCCTTGTCCTGATCCACAGAAAACAGGCCAACATTCACAACTGACACTTTGCATACAACAAAATACATGCATTATGATTGGTCCTTGTGGACCAACAGCCCCAGATATTCTTGTTAGAGAGACACTTAGATGTGACCTTTAACCTGTTAGACACTTACTGTAGATACTACCTTTAACCTGTTAGAGACACTTAGATGTGATCTTATATTCTGCACACAACAATGCTACAGGTTGGCAGATTTTTCAAAAGAGCCAAATCCCCCTTCTTTGGCAATAAGGAAAGCACAGCACGTTGACAAGACATTTATATCCTTACCTGTAGCTCAGTTGGTAGAGCATGGTGTTTGCAACGCCAGGGTTGTGGGTTCGATTCCCACGGGGGGCCAGCACAGGAAAAAAAATGTATGAAATGTATGCATTCACTACTGTAAGTCGCTCTGGATAAGAGCGTCTGCTAAATGACTAAAAATGTAAAAATGTAAAAAAATATCCTGCTGAAGTGCTCTGACATTTTCTATCATCATAATAGCGGACAGAGCAGTAAACTGTTGACAACAACACACACACACATACACACACACACATACATACATAGGCCTTCCCAACCTCCCACTATTGCCTCAATGACTAAAAGTTCCCCATTGTAGCCCTCCACTGCTTCTACCAATACACAAACTTTTCACAGAACATGGTATCTTGCAACAGCTTAACATTGAAAACCCAATACAGCGTTGATCTTTGTGGACGTGACATGTGCATCTCAACAGTGACAAGACGGTGATGTGTAAAACCCACAGGAATAATGGTACACCGAGTAATCAATACCACTCTGGTGCTCAGATACAGCCTGTCTAACATTGCTGCACTGACCCTACCATCACAGACCTTCATCCATGTCTACTGCCTGACGTCATTTTGACGACAGCTGAGAAGTGAAGCGAAACCATATCATTTTTTTCCCCTTTTACAACAAACGGAAGATTCTCAATTAGAGGTAACGTAACATTAGCTAGCATGCTAGTTTAGCTTGACTAAGCAAGTTAGCTAGCTAGATTTTTGACAAATCAGATCCGTTTGGGCTGCCTGTGTAAAACGCAGCCAGTGTGGCTCTGCACAAACCCCCATGTACAGCCACCGTGAAATAAACATGGACCTTTTCTATCAATCTTTGAAAGTTGTCTGCCTTTATGGATTCACATTATATATTTATATATGCTGTATGGGCTCTGTAGCATCAAACAGATGTTAAACATTCTGATATATCCTAAGACAATATTTAATGGTAACTCAAAAAGAGAAAAGGCTATTCAACAAGAATGTTATATGGTAAAAGTAAACATAGAAAACAAATGCAGTGTGAACAGTGTAGCGTGTCGGAGTGTGTTTCTGGCTGTAGTAGTACAGAGAACTGCAGCTACAGATTGTTACACCAGAGGCAGAATGTTAACCTGTTGGGTCTAGGGGGCAGCATTTGCACGTCTGGATAAAAAAAATGTACCCGATTTAATCTGGTTACTAATCCTACCCAGTAACTAGAATATGCATATACTTATTATATATGGATAGAAAACACTCTAAAGTTTCCAAAACTGTTTGAATGGTGTCTGTGAGTATAACAGAACTCATTTGGCAGGCAAAACCCTGAGACATTTTCTGACAGGAAGTGGATACCTGATGTGTTGTATTGACTTTAAACCTATCCCATTGAAAAACACAGGGGTTTAGGAATATTTTGGCACTTCCTATTGCTTCCACTAGATGTCACCAGCCTTTACAAAGTGTTTTGAGTCTTCTGGAGGGAGATCTGACCGAACAAGAGCCATGGAACGGTGATGACCCATTAGACACCTGGCGCGCTACTTCATGTTGGGTACCCTCGTTCCAATACGTTATAAAAGACTATGCATTCGTCCACCTTGAATATTATTCATGTTCTGGTTAAAAAGGCCCTAATGATTTATGCTATACAACGTTTGACATGTTTGAACGAACGGAAATATATTTTTTCCCCTCGTTCATGACGAGAAGTCCGGCTGGCTTACATCATGTGCTAACGAGACGGAGATTTTTGGACATAAATGATGAGCTTTTTTGAACAAAACTACATTCGTTATGGACCTGTGATACCTGGAAGTGACATCTGATGAAGAGAATCAAAGGTAATGGATTATTTACATAGTATTTTCGATTTTAGATCTCCCCAACATGACGTCTAGTCTGTATCGCAACGCGTATTTTTCTGGGCACAGTGCTCAGATTATTGCAAAGTGTGATTTCCCAGTAAGGTTATTTTTAAATCTGGCAAGTTGATTGCGTTCAAAAGATGTAAATCTATAATTCTTTAAATGACAATATAATATTTTACCAATGTTTTCTAATTTTAATTATTTAATTTGTGACGCTGACTTGACTGCCGGTTATTGGAGGGAAACGATTTCCTCAACATCAATGCCATAGTAAAACGCTGTTTTTGTATATAAATATCAACTTGATAGAACTAAAAATGCATGCATTGTCTAACATAATGTCCTAGGAGTGTCATCTGATGGAGATTGTAAAAGGTTAGTGCATCATTTTAGCTGGTTTTATGGTTTTGGTGACCCTGTCTTTGACTTGACAAAACATTACACACAACTCTTGTAAATGTACTGTCCTAACATACTCTAAATTTATGCTTTCGCCGTAAAACCTTTTTGAAATCGTAAAACGTGGTTAGATTAACCTGTTGGGTCTAGGGGGCAGCATTTGCACGTCTGGATAAAAAAAAATGTACCCGATTTAATCTGGTTACTAATCCTACCCAGTAACTAGAATATGCATATACTTATTATATATGGATAGAAAACACTCTAAAGTTTCCAAAACTGTTTGAATGGTGTCTGTGAGTATAACAGAACTCATTTGGCAGGCAAAACCCTGAGACATTTTCTGACAGGAAGTGGATACCTGATGTGTTGTATTGAGTTTAAACCTATCCCATTGAAAAACACAGGGGTTTAGGAATATTTTGGCACTTCCTATTGCTTCCACTAGATGTCACCAGCCTTTACAAAGTGTTTTGAGTCTTCTGGAGGGAGATCTGACCGAACAAGAGCCATGGAACGGTGATGTCCCATTAGACACCTGGCGCGCTACTTCATGTTGTGTACCCTCGTTCCAATACGTTATAAAAGGCTATGCATTCGTCCACCTTGAATATTATTCATGTTCTGGTTAAAAAGGCCCTAATGATTTATGCTATACAACGTTTGACATGTTTGAACGAACGGAAATATATTTTTTCCCTCGTTCATGACGAGAAGTCCGGCTGGCTTACATCATGTGCTAACGAGACGGAGATTTTTGGACATAAATGATGAGCTTTTTTGAACAAAACTACATTCGTTATGGACCTGTGATACCTGGAAGTGACATCTGATGAAGAGAATCAAAGGTAATGGATTATTTACATAGTATTTTCGATTTTAGATCTCCCCAACATGACGTCTAGTCTGTATCGCAACGCGTATTTTTCTGGGCACAGTGCTCAGATTATTGCAAAGTGTGATTTCCCAGTAAGGTTATTTTTAAATCTGGCAAGTTGATTGCGTTCAAAAGATGTAAATCTATAATTCTTTAAATGACAATATAATATTTTACCAATGTTTTCTAATTTTAATTATTTAATTTGTGACGCTGACTTGACTGCCGGTTATTGGAGGGAAACGATTTCCTCAACATCAATGCCATAGTAAAACGCTGTTTTTGTATATAAATATGAACTTGATAGAACTAAAAATGCATGCATTGTCTAACATAATGTCCTAGGAGTGTCATCTGATGGAGATTGTAAAAGGTTAGTGTATCATTTTAGCTGGTTTTATGGTTTTGGTGACCCTGTCTTTGACTTGACAAAACATTACACACAACTCTTGTAAATGTACTGTCCTAACATACTCTAAATTTATGCTTTCGCCGTAAAACCTTTTTGAAATCGTAAAACGTGGTTAGATTAAGGAGATGTTTATCTTTCAAATGGTGTAACATAGTTGTATTTTTGAAAAATTTGAATTTTGACATTTATTTGGATTCAAATTTGCCGCTCTTGAAATGCACCTGCTGTTGATGGAGTGCACCACGGGTGGCACGCTAGCGTCCCACCTAGCCCCAAGAGGGTATGGAGATGTTTATCTTTCAAATGGTGTAACATAGTTGTATTTTTGAAAAATTTGAATTTTGACATTTATTTGGATTCAAATTTGCCGCTCTTGAAATGCACCTGCTGTTGATGGAGTGCACCACGGGTGGCACGCTTAGCGTCCCACCTAGCCCCAAGAG